>NW_027672567.1:280000-290000 GCF_964165515.1 Mesoplodon bidens | reverse complement strand
GGCACCGAGGGTGGGGGCGGTCCGGGGACGTCCCCGGCACCTCCTCCACCTCCTGCCCCCCCCACACACACACACCACAACCACACCACACCAGCGCGGCCCGCGACCTCGGCGGCCCGGGAGCGGGGCCACGGGCACCGGGAAGTCGCACGGAGGCCGGCCAGCGCGTGCCCGCTCGCTCCCGCTCGCTCGCCCGCCCGCGCGGACGGGGCGGGGGGCGGGCGGCGGGGCTCGGGCCTCGAGGCCCGACACCCCGACCCACTCCCCGCCCGCCCGCCCGACGGACGGGAGCGGGGCGGAGCGGACACGGCGGCCGGTCCACGACGGCTGCCCGGGGACCCGACGACCCACGCTCGGGCGAGCGCGCCGGGGCGGGCCGGGGCGCGGCGGGGGGGACAGACGGACGGCCTTCCGCCCCCACCCTCGCCCAACACGCAACCGACGCCGGCGGACGGGCGGCGACGGCGGAGGACCACGGAGCGGAACCGCGGCGGGCCCGCGAAGCGAAGCACCCAGGGGCGCGGCCCGGGGGTCGGCAGACGCGACGGACGCGGCAGACGGACGGACGTGGGAGAGAGGGCCGACGAGGCGCGCGGCTGGCTCGGCCCGCCGTCGCGGAGACGCGACGACCACCTCCCCGCACGAGACGCGGCGGCGGCGCGGCGGGAGGCGGGAGGCCACGCGCCGACGCGAGGGGGCCCGGGGACCATCCGTAGGGCACGGACGCGAGTCGGCCGCCGGGGCGCGACACGGGGTCTCACCGCCAGAGGCCTCCAGCGCAGGGGCGGTCCCGCGACACACAACCCAGGACGCCGACTGGCCTCCTCCTCGGCCCCCACAACCACAGGGTCCCCCCTCGCGGGGCTCGCGACCACCCACCACCACCGCCGTACCTGCACGAGCCGCGACAACACTCTCCCGCACGCACACCGGCCGCCCCGCGGGCCCCCCCTACACACACACACCCCTCCGCCGCGCCCGACTCCCGCACCCCGCCTCAGGAACCGTGAGCACGCCACCCGGGGACGCCGCCGGCCGAGGCGGCCGGGGGGGGCGACACCCTCACGTGGGCGAGGCCAGCTCGGTCCCAGAGGACGGGGGGGGGAAGGGGTCACGGAGGGGTGGGGGCGGGTTAGGGCCGGCGGCGACGGGGAGGGGGGCGGCGGCACGCACGCACGCACGCACACAGCGAGGGCCGCGGGGCAGGGGCGCGGGGGGCGCTGCCCAGGGAGAGGAAGGGCCGAGGACACGACCGGGCCACCAGGAAAACAAGCGCGGGGTCCCACCGCCACACGCACGAAGGCGGTCCCACGACGCCTGAGACGCCGGCCGGCCCCAGCCACCCCGGGGCCTCCCACGACCCGGCCCCGCCGCCGGGGGGCCCGCGTGTGCGACGTTCCCCCCGCGTGGCACGGAGGGACCCGTCCGCCCAAACGCCACACCTCAACGTCCTCGCCGCCTCCGCCTGCATCCAAGTCCGACCCCCGGGGGGCTCGTGCCCCGGGGCAACGCTCCCGAGCGAGGCGACCCGCACCGTGCCCACACACCGCCCGCCACCCGCCGCGACGAGCGGTCAGGGCAAGGCGCGACGGGCTCCTCGTGGCTGCGGGACTGGGGAGCCGGGACGCCCGGGCGTCCCCTCCCCGCCCCCTCGGGCTCCACACCACCGGGGTCGCCGCGCGCACACGCGTGCACACGGCCCCGCGCCGGACGCCGGCCTGGCGGGACCCTCCCCCGACTCAGAGGGGGGAGGCGCGGGCCGCGGTAGGCAAAGAGCGGCGCTCGGCCCCACCGCGGGGCCGGCGCGAGCCCACCCGCCCGCCGAGGCGAGGGACTCTTGCCCACGTGCTCTGGCAGTCGCCCTCGTGGCCACTGCACGCTTGGGAGGGGCAGCGGCTGGGGGGTCCGGTACCCCAAGGCTCCCTCTCGGATCGCTAGAGAAGGCTTTCTCACCGAGGGGGCGTCATCCCCCACCCATCGTCTCTCCCCCTTCGGGCCCGCGGAGGCGCTCCACGAGCCGCCGCCGAGTCCACGACTGGGCGGGGGTGGGGTTTGGGGGGAGGTCTGCGGTACGGGGAGGCACACGGCCCAAAGGGGCGTCCGCGGCCACAGCCAGGGGGCACAACCTCCGCCGTGCCGCCCCCGGGCTCGTCTATGGGGGGCTCCGGAAGGAGGGAGTGCACGCCCGAGGAGCGCGACAGAAACCCCCCTTCCTCACAGAGGCCCCCCGGCCCAACACGATCGCACCCACGCCCGTGTGCCACGCCCTGGCCACACTCAAGTCCCCCTCGCAGCACACACCGTGCGAGGACGACGGCGACGAGGCGGCACCTCTCCCGTCCCCCCATCGGGGGGGGGAGAGAGAGAGAGAGAGACAGGCACACACACCCCCGCCGCCTTCCCCTTGACCGTCTCGACCCCCCCCTCTCACCGAGGAGAGCCACTCACGGGACACACCACCGCGGCGGGGACCCGAGGAGCACGCTGGGAATAAGGGAACGACACCACCGCTCGGCCTCGGGCACCTGAGGGACGACCCGGAGCGCTCCAGGGGCACCACAGAGGACCAAGCAAGGCACGCTCACGCGCCGGCAGGGGCGCGCAGCGCAGCGGCGGGACGGCCCCCCCCACCGACGCGGGGAGGACCGCTCGCGAGGCGCACGCCAAGGAGGCGAAGCAAGAGGGTCTGCTGCGTCCGAGGACCACGGGCCCGCCCACGCCGTGAGGCCGGGGGACCGAGGGTCAGGGCCGGGAGACCACACCAGCCCCCGCGCCTTCCACACACACCTCTCGACGGGTCGGGAGTGCGTGACGAGAGAGGCGAGGGGGCACGCCGCGGGCA
This sequence comes from Mesoplodon bidens, assembly GCF_964165515.1. NCBI lineage: Eukaryota > Metazoa > Chordata > Mammalia > Artiodactyla > Ziphiidae > Mesoplodon > Mesoplodon bidens. Next base: position 287,158 of record NW_027672567.1, on the reverse strand, counting down.
CAACGAGAAGAGCGGTCCCGTTCGACAAGAACGTCCGTCCCTCGTCTGGCGCGACTTCGGCCCGGCCCAGGAGAGCGCGACATCACCACATCGATCCGTCAATAATCCGGAGAGCCACGGGCCACAGGGCCCCGAAGGCGGGGGAGGGGCACGGCGAGGACCATCACCCGAGGAGCCTGCTTCAGCCTCACCGGCACACCACCGCCCCACACCCTCTCCTCTCCTCTCGGGCAACTCCAGTGGCCGACGACCCCGCGAGGAGAACGCCTGACACGTGGCACAGAGCCTGCGGGGGGGATGGGGTCGTCGCAGCCACCACCGGGTGCCTCGCGGCGGGGCGAGGTGGAGTCGCACGGGGCGGAAGACCCACGCGCCACCCCTCGCGCCCCGCCGCCCTCGGGTGAGCCAGAGACCGGAGGCGGCACCGCGGGTCGGGTCAGCCGGGCGCACACACAGGCACACACGAGAGCCGGCGCGCAGGCCCAGGCGGGCGGCTCAAGGGGCGAGGGGACGGTTCGGGCGCCGGACGGCGGCCCGCGGCCCACAGCCCAGATCCCTGCGTGCGCCCAGAGCCCCAAAGTCCCTCAGCGACTAGACGCCAGAGAACACCGTGTCAGCACCTACCTGGTGGCAAAAAAGGCCCATTTCGGGCGAAAAATATCACAGCGCCCGGGAGCGGGGCCCATCCACGAATCGCGGGGGGGACCCCGAAACCTCGGTCCGGCCACCTGTCCCCAACTCTTCCCCATCCACACCAGCCCCGGAGCTCTCGGGGGCCACCTGGTCGACCCGAGGAGCGTGGCGACCAAGTGGGGGCGGGGAACCGTGGGGGGGTGGGGGGGGTGGGGGGGTGGGGAGGCAGCGAGCGGGCCGGGGTCGCCCTCCCCGGTTCGCCCGCCCGCCCGCCCGCGCGGGCAGGTCCCGGTCCCCCTCCGAGTCTCCGGGCGAAGACGGTTCAAGAAAAAGAAAATGTCCCACACTCGGCCGCCTCCGACGAGCGGGCCCCACGAGGGAGCGCGCCGGGGCCCGGGCCGCCCAGGAAGGAACGGCTCGGGCCGGTCCCCACCCCGGGGCTCGCGGTGGAGGACGGTGGGGCGGGGGAGGGTGAGAAAAAGTCGCGTCCGCCGACCGACCGGGACCCACGTGGGCCCGCTGAAGGGCCGGGTGCGCCCTCCCCGGCCACCCCGCGCGAGCAGGGCCCGGTCCGTCCACGTCCCCGGACACCCAGGGCAGGGGGACTTGAAAACCTTTTCCCAGGCGACCGGAGCCCACGAGGGACCGCACGCGGGCCCGTGCCTCTCTCTGCGGGGTCACCCCTCGCGGCCCAGGCCAACGGTCCAAAGGGTGAGAGCCAGGAGAAGGCGGCCCGACCGCCAAGCCACAGTCCTCCGCTCAGGAGGACGCGGAAGAAAGACCCTCTCCCTTGCCACCGCGGCGGCGGCGGCGGCGGCGGCGGCGGCGGCGGCCCGTCCCAGGTCGCGTCGAGTGGCCGTGTCGGTCGGTCCCCGCGGCCGGATGCTGGTCGACCAGGCCAGACGGCCCCACAGGGCGGGCTCGAGACTGCGGCGACGGTCACAGCCACATAGACCTGCACGCCCAATCTCAAGCGACAGCAGGAGGCGCCCACGCCTGGGCGCCACCGCGACAGTCGCCACCAACGTCGCCCGGCTCACGGAACTCTGCCTCGGGCCCGGCGGCCCGGTCCCAACCCTCACGAAGGTCGCCGGAGCTCCAGAGACAAGGGACAATATAAAAGCGGCCGCCAGGTGGCTCCCGACAACCGGCTCCAACGTCCCCGGGCCGCCGGGTCCCTGTCGCCGGCCGGCCACCGAGGACGCGGCAGCGCCGGGCCGCCCAAACGCCCGGGCTAAGCCCGGGGCGAGGCGGCGGGCGTCTGGCGCGGCCCTGAGGCGTCCGTCTCGGACGGAGCTAGCTCCCGGGTCGGCACGACACGGCGCCACACCGGCAGCAGACGGGGTTGGGGCGGGGGGGGGAGCTGGGAAGATGTCGCCGGGAGGCTGCCTCAAGGGACACGACGCGATTCCTCGGCGGGGGGATAGCCCACGGAGACGCCGGCGGGGCCCGGGGCGGCCGGCACGGGCCGCCCAGAGGGTCACGAGCAAGATCCCCGGCCGGCTGCCCGGACGGAGGGAGGGAGGGAGGGAGGGAGGGAGGGAGAGAGGGAGGGAGGGAGAGAGGGAGACAGGGAAGGCGGGGACCGGCAAACCGAAACCAGGCAAGCGCTCAGAGAACAACGCAGGAATTCATCCTTTCTCGAACGGTGGATGGAGGTCTTTCAGAAGCAGACACGCAAAGCCCAGAAGCCAGAAAGGAAGGGAAGGATACACTCTGACCCCACACGAGTGGAAACAAACATCTGTCTCTGCCTACACGGCGACAAAGTCCAAAGACAACACGCGCGTGCGTGGGTGGGTGGGGAAATCGCCCTTGCGGTCGGTCGCGAGAACGTGGATTTCAAAACGGACTGACCACACAGTCACGGGCGGGGCTGGCTGGGGTGGTGAGGCGGGGGTTGGCGGAATGCGGGCGGGGGGGGGGGGGGGGGGGGCGGTGGAGGGGGGGGCGAAGGGGGAGTCAATAGCCATCCACTAAAGAAACTGAGCTCCTAAACGTAAGGCCAGAAACGATCCAACTCTTAGAGGAACACAGAGGCAGAGAACACGCTCTGACCTAGATCACCGCAAGATCCTTTCGGACCCACCTCCCAGAGACGTGGAAATAAAAACCAAGATAAACCCATGGGACCTGATGAAACTTCAAAGCTTTTGCACAGCAAAGGAAACCATAAACAAGACCAAAAGACAACCCTCTCAGAACGACGGGAGGAAATATTTGCAAATGAAGCCACGGACAAAGGATTCATCTCCAAAAGGTAGAAGCAGCTCAGGCAGCTCTCCACAGCCAAAAAAACAAACAACCCCATCCAAACGTGGGCGGAAGACTCAAATAGGCATCTCTCCAAAGAAGATACACAGACCGCCCACCAGCCCACGAAGGAAGGTCACGCTCAACGTCCTTCATCATCAGAGCCATGCACATCAAAACTACCATGAGATAGCATCTCACCCCAGTCAGAATGGCCATCCTCCAAAAATCTAGAAAGGCAATCAGTGCCTGCCGGAGAGGGTGTGGAGAAAAGGGAACACTCTTGCACTCACTCACTCACTGCTGGTGGGAATGTGAATCGGTACAGCCACTATGGAGAACAGGACGGGAGGTTCCTTCCAAAACCACACATACAACGACCCTAGGACCCAGCAATCCCACTACGAGGCCTAGAGAGACCCTGAGAAAACCATCCTTCCAAAAAAGACACGGGGACCAAAATGTTCACTGCAGCTCGATTCACAATAGCCCGGAGACGGAAACAACCCAAGTGTGTCCATCCTCGGATGAACGGATCAAGAAGAGGCGGTACACATCTGCAACGGCATACCGGTCAGCCATAGAGAAAAAGAAAACGAAACTGAGCTCTTCGGAGTGTGTGTAAATGTTTTAGAGTACAAATCAACACAGTTTTAGCAAATTATATATTAATAACAAATGTGTAGAAGCTTAAATAAAAATAGGTGACGCCACTTACAACGGACCTAAATAAATACTTAAATATAAGCCCACTAAGACATTTATAGGTCCTCTATACTGAAAATTACAAAACGCTGATGAAGAAAAATTTAAAAGTCCCAAACAAAGAGTGAGACATACCTTGTTCATGGATTAGAAAACACAACATGATAAAGATGTCCATTCTCCCCAAGTTAAGAGGCTTAACAGAGTTACTCTTAAAATGCCCTCAAGGTTTTTGTGGAGATAGACAAGCTTATTCTAAGATCTATAGGGTAAGAAGAGGCTGAAGAATAGCTAAAACCATTTGTAAAGGAAGATTAAAACGGGAGGAATGAATCTACCCAATTTCAAGATTTTGCAGTCATGATGGAGGGTAGATCCACAGATCAATGGAATGGAATAGAGAACCCAGAAACAGACTGACATCAATACATGTAACTTGTTTTTGACAGCAGTGCGAAAGCTATCAAGGAAGAATAGACTTTTCAAAAAATGGTACTGAAACAGTTGGACATCCCTCGACAAACACCAACAAACAAAAAATGAACCTTCACCTAAACCTCCACACCTTACACAAAAATTACATCAAAGGGGATCATAATCTTAAATGTAAAAGCAGGACCTTTTTAGAAAAAAAATAGGAGAAAATCTTTGGCATCTAGAACTACGTGAATAATTCTTAGACTGGACACCGAAAGTATGATCCATACAAGCAAAAACGGATAAATTGGATCTCATCAAAATGAGTTAAAATGCTTCATAGAAGATCATGTTAAGTGGATGAAAACTCCAATTACACAGTGGGAAAACATATTTGAAAATCCCACATGAGACAAATGACTTGTATCTATAATATACAAAGAACTCTCCAAACAACTTAAAAAAACCCAACTAGAAAATAGGCAGAAGACAGGAACAGACATGTCATGGAGGAGAATATACACATGGCAAAGAGGCCCATGAAAAGATGCTCAACATCGTTAGCCATTGGGGAAATGCCAATTAAGACCATAATGAGGTATCAGAGGAGAACTACACTTAAAGTACCGTGTGTGACCACATCCAATATGCTGGTGGCGAGTCCAGAGGGAAATGATGTCCCATCACCGGTGGGAAAATAAACTGGTTTATAGCCACTCGGAGAGACAGCTTGACAGTCTCTTGGAATCCTCAAAGTAGATTCACCCTACAACGCAGTCATTGTACTCTTGAGCATGTATCCAACAGAGACACAAACTTAAATTAAGTTCCCACAGAAACTTACACGTCAATGTTCATAGCAGTTTCATTTATAACAGCCCAAAACTGGCCACTACCCAAATGTCTTTCAGTGGATGAATGTTGAGACACATGGTGATAACATCTTATAATAGAATACTACCGAGCAACCAAAAGGAACAAATGATTACTATATGCCAAAACTGAAATGAACTTCAAGGGAATGATGCCGAGGGGAACATTTTAAAAAGCCCATCTCCGAAGATGAAGTCATTCAGGATGATATTTACATATTATTCTTAAAATAACAAAACGGTGGAGATGGAGAACAGATTAGAAGTTGCCAAGGGTTAGAGATGGGGGTAGAAAGTACAGCGGGGGATCTTGGTGGGGTCTTTGTGGTCCCTCCCAGTACAAATAATACAGCCATCTTGGTTGTAACCCCGAAAGATGTGTCAAAGCAATTCCTAATAAGAGGTGTCCAGATATTTAGCAATGGCAGCAGATTAGAGGTATAGCTCCCCAACATGACAACTTCAAAACAGATGGGACTCATTCAATGCATATGTTCATTTTAAAAAGGCCAATCACAGGGCCTCCCTGGTGGCGCAGTGGTTGAGAGTCCGCCTGCCGATGCAGGGGATACGGGTTCGTGCCCCGGTCTGGGAGGATCCCATATGCCGCGGAGCGGCTGGGCCCGTGAGCCATGGCCGCTGGGCCTGCGCATCCGGAGCCTGTGCTCCGCAACGGGAGAGGCCACAACAGTGAGAGGCCCGCGTACCGCAAAAAAATAAATAAATAAATAAATAAATAAATAAATAAATAAATAAATAAATAAATAAATAAATAAATAAATAAATAAATAAATAAATAAAAAGGCCAGTCACAATACTTAAATGGTATAGATCTTAACGCTATTATTCTAAGGATCCAGCTACCCCAGATGGACTAGCAGGATTTTCTGGACATTCAATCTTATTTAAGACAGTAAATCTTATAATAAGACAGTTAAAACAAGAAAAAAAAAAAACCAACTACAGTTGGATCTTCTCGTAGGAAGATGAGGTGAAAATAGGTAGCAGCGGTTCAAAAGCTTAAGCAGTGGCACCTACATCTGGCTGCACATTAGAATCATCTGAAGCACTTTTTAAAAACCCTCACACCAACAGTTGGTCATCCTAAACCAATAAAATCATTTTAAATCTCCTCGGACGATGCCACTGTCTAGCCAGAAGTGAGAACCAGCGGACGAAGCAGAAGGGGATGTTCCTACAAAGGTTTCTTAACACTACGTCCTTTCACCCAATCAGATTTACCTTCCTGCAAAGGGGTAAAGAAGGCTAGATGTTGTCCATCCTTGCTTAGCTTTCATTAGCACTTGTGACTTGCCCAAAACCTGGATCATGTTTCCCCTAAATTGCATGTGATTTCCTAAGTTTTTCAAATCCAGGGCTAAGGGGTTTGCCAGGATGAGATTTTAAGTGCTCACACAGGGGAAGTCCCTGGCAAACCAGGACAGAGGTCACTCTACACTGAAATGTAAAGCATCCTAAATAACCCTGCCACTGCCCCCAGATACTCGTCTGTGCCATCCAGTGGAGAAAAGGCATTCTCCATCACTACCACGGCAAATGCTGCTGTCCTTGCCTTGGCTACTGCCTATCTTTTCCAGGCGTCACTCCCCTTCACCTGCTGGTGGACGCTTTGGCTAGCTGACAAGGCAGATATTTTCAAACTTTAAGGTGAATAAAAATCATCTGGAGGGCCAGTTATAACAGAGATCACTGAGCCCCAATAGAGTTGCTGATTCCATAGGGCTCGGACGGGGGCCTAAAACTTGAGTATCTGACACAGTATCAGGGGACGCCGGTAAAGCCGGTCAGGTTGTTACCGAATGCACGTTCGTGTGTCTGAAGCACAGTGAGGCCCAACAAACCGAAAGGTTGGAGTCTGGAGCAGAGAAAGGTTTATTGCAGGATCGAGCAAGGAGAGGGGTGGCCCGTGTTCCAAAACACCCTGACATCTCCAAAGGATGTCAGCAAAGCATTTTTAAAGGCCAGGTGAGGGAGGGACGTCCCAGGGAATGTGATCAGCTCGTGCACAATCCTCTGACGGGCTGATGTTGAGGCCACAGGACAGGTCACATGATCCATCCTTAGGTGCCAGGAGGTCTGGGGGCTACGTGCTCATGATCATCAAGGAGTTCATTTCTTCCATTGGGTGGTGGTTTTTGGCATCTGAAAACTCCAGAAATACGCCTGAGATACTATTATCTGAGTACTTCAGAGAGGAACTACAGCCGAGGCTATGGGGGATGGGTCTGTCCTAGGAAGGCCCCATAGGGTACTGCTC
>NW_027672567.1:265000-275000 GCF_964165515.1 Mesoplodon bidens | reverse complement strand
GGTAGACCTAACCAAAAAGTCATCATCATCATCATCATCATCATCATCATCATCATCATCATCATCAAATAACATAACCTTTCTTAAGGAGTTCCTCCACCTAGAGCTATCGAAATCACTTGTTCTAAATCCCATGACGATGAGATGACCTGTGAACATTTTCCTGAGACTTTAGACGATGTCAGCCATCATCCCCAAGTTCTTTTTCTGGCTGACGAATTGGGTTCACTCCCGTGAGCGTATTGGACTTGGGGGGGTCGACGTAGATAGAAGAAAGGGATGACCTCGAATGCTGATCACGCTAAAGACATGCCTAGTTTCCTAAAACCCATACCTTGACCTCGGCTAGTCTCTGCTGAAGGGTTCATCCTAGATCAGGTGAACTTGCAAAAAACCTTTGGGTCCCTTTGTAGTAGACTGAATTCGGGAGCGAGTGCTTCCTTCGAAGCCATTCAAGAGAGCTCTTCCACAAGCTCACCGTGGCACTCGGATCCGTAGGTACGTAGAAACAGGCCAGCTCTGGAAGGGAGCTCCAGACATACCTGTTCCCAGGCCCTTTCCAGATTCTTGCACAGCAGTGCCCTAGAAATGAAGATCGCATCCACAAGACTCTAAGGCTAGCCAAGCAAAACTTTTTTTTTTATTCAAAGAGACAGGTTGTACACAAGGGAGGAGGCGGTGTGTGGGGTGAGGGGGAGAAGACAGCTCCCCGAGTTGCTTTGATCACGGAAGGGAGCGTTTGTCTCGGGATCACTGATCATTTCCAGACATCCTCCCAATTCTTGGATCAGCAGCAGCTGGTTGCACGGTGGCTACCTATGGGGAAGAGCAGGTGCTTCCACGAGGGGAAAGAAGCGCATGAGAATTTTCTGCAAGAAAGCACAGGAACAGATAAGGGTTCAAGGTATCGTTGAGCTGCTTGTCTTGGGACACCTATAGGTATAGTCATAGTCGTGGGTGTCAACATAGGTCAAGGTAATCTTTTACTCCCGGGAGCCTCTTGTATGTGTGTGTGGGGTGGGGTGTGTGTGTGTGTGTGTGTGGGGTGGGGGGGGGGGTTGCAGGTGTGTGTCTGAGACTCAGGCCCCCAGGGCCTCTGCTCTTTAGCTTGCAAGGCCTGTTTTGCCCTAGGCCATTCCCCAGTCCTTTTCCAAAATATCTGTAGGTCTGTCTCATGCGTACAGACAGACATACCTAGAGATCGACACGACCAGGGATTTCATAGCTTTCATTTAAAAACTTTTAGTCAGCCATGCAGCAGGTAGGACGATCGAAAACTCGCTCTCTTGCTGATTTATAAAGAACCGTTGGGATAGGTGAAGTGTATTTGCTCCGATGGCTGAGGCTTTTTATTATTTGTGAGGAAAGACTTTTAAGAGTTCTGTTGGTCTTGAAGGAGACTGCGAATTAGTGTTTGGGTGAGGGAGCCCTTCCAGCAGTTTGTATTCTTAAAAAGACCACTTCCCCCTCCCCTCCCCCGTTGTTATTTTCAGTTTTATTTTATTTTATTTTTTTAATTTTTCCTTCCCTTGGGTTTCAGGTTCTACCTCATCCAGTCCACTAGCCTTAGTCTCAGGCCATCGCAGGCCGCGTTCACATTTCGGACGTTGTAGAGATGTGCGAGATCAAGACAGTTCACCCAGAGAACTGGGCGGCGGGTGCCTTGCTGACATCCAAAAGCTGATCTGCTCATGCAATTCCATTTCTCCTCCTCCTCCTCCTCCTCCCCCTCCCCCTCCTCCCCCTCCCCCTCCCCCTCCCCCTCGTCCTCCCCCCCCCCCCCCCCCCCGCCTTCTATGTGCTTCTTTCTGTCTGTCAGGGAGAAGATTTCCAACTCCAATGCAGACCAAAAGATGTCTAGGTTCCCAAACTTCAGGGTTCCATGGATCATGGTGTCCAACTTCTGCACAGGGCCTTCAATAACGGCCCTCTTTCTCCGCGCGCACACAAGTCAACCCCAGACCGAGGCACCCTCAGGGCGAAAACCCTCCAAGATGTCTCCCATCAGACCCCACGCATCAGCACACACACCCTCCCCCGGTTTCTCTTTCGTATCGCGTGGGCTCAGACAGGCAACAACAAACACGTCGACCGATCGTTTTCCTTCAGCGTGTTTCATGAACGTTGCACTGGCCGGAGACACCTCAGTGGGTAACAACAGCTCATCATCCCTGTGTGAGAGGCTTCGGCTTCCCGGTGAAGGGGGTCGAGCCGGGGGAGCCAGGCCCCTCTGTGTGTGTCCACTGTTCACCGGAGTCGTCGGCCTCGCTGTTGTCCCGAGCGATAGCTGGTCCGATGTCTCATCGGTCTTGGGTCATTTTTGGTCCTCTGGCTTTAGAAAGGGTTTTCCACTGGGGTAAAAAGAGCAGGCTTGTTTGGGGCGCTTTCATGGTGGGGAGGAGGGGGTGGTGGCCCATAGAGGTCCCTTCGATTCACCCAATCTCAGGTAGTGCCCTATTCGAAACGTTTGTTCTCATCCCATCAGGGTCCTACCTTCGGAGAGTTTCCCTGCCTTAAACGTCCCCTGCGCGCCCCGCCTAGTCATCATCCACCATCCACCACCACCCCGCTGGCTGCTGATCTGTTCACCCTGTCCATGGTTTTTCTTTTCCGAGAAAGAGTGTTACCTATGGCTCGTCCCCACGCTATGTGTCCGTCCATTTCACCTCCTGAAAGACAGGTCTCGGTGACCTCCGAGAGAGTTCTTGGCAGTGAGGAATCAAGCCGCCACCGTCAAGGTCCGCGTGCAGGTTTCTGCGTGGACCTCAGCCGTTCGACTCCCCGCCTCGGGTCCATTCATGACAAGGAGCCCCCCCCCCCCCCCCCGAGGGCCGGGTCTTACGGTGAGAGTGTGTTTGGCTGTGAAAAACACCACCCGTGTTCACTGAGTTCCCAAAAACGGGGCGTGGGGGGGGGGTTTGGGGTGGGGGTCGGGGTGGAGCTGAGGGCACGTCACAGCACACCGAAGCGTCCGGAACCCGAGGAGGCGGCGGGCAAGGAAGGAAGATGTCCCCGGGACAAAACCTTCCCTCCCCGTCCTTTGGGTGGATCGATGGCTGGACCTGAGAATTCCATGGACACCAGAGACGGATTTGTGAAACCAGAATTCCAAGAAAGGGGACCTGACTGAGACCCCAAAATGAGTTTCTTTGGGGTTTGTTAGGACGGCAGGCCAGGAGACACCGTGTTCCACCCGACTCCCAAACGGGGCGAGTTTATCGAAGAAAAAAAAAAAAAAAAAAAGCAAAACCAAAAGCAAACACACACACAAACAGAAATCCCACCAACACACACACACACACACACACAGACACAGACACAGACACACAGACACAGACACACACACACACACGAGAGAGAGAGAGAGAGAGAGAGAGAGAGAGAGAGAGAGAGAGAGAGAGAGAGAGAGAGAGGAGCGCGCGCTCTGGGTGCCTTTGGGGCACGGCTGATAGAGATGGACATGAAGCAGCAGGACAGCAAGCTGGCATCTCGGCCGGCCTGCCGGGGCCTCGAGAACTTTCCCCAGTGAGCTCTCAGAACCAGGGCCGGGGCGGGGGGGGGGGGTGGCCGCAGAGAGAGGCGGTGGAGGGAGGCCCACGTGACCTGGGAGAGAAGGGGAGTGCTGACCGACCTCGGTTCACCCCGTCCCCCTCCGGCCGAGAACCTGCCTTCGCTTCCTGCCCGCCCTCAGGTGTGTGAGAGGACCATGTTTCTTTCCAAGAAATACCAACACATCCTTTCAGTCTGTTTGTGTGCTTGTTTCTGCTTGTTCGTTTTCTGGACGAGGCCAAAGCAGCCTTCCAGTGGAGGTGTGTGTCCCAAGGAGCATCTGACAGGATGGGAGGGTGCGGGTCAGTCAGTCCATGTGCCAAGAAATGCAGAGAATCTGTCGTAGAAAGAGACTCGGGCCTTTTGCAGAAAGAGGCCAAGAGAGTTCAGATTTGATCCTTCACTGCCCAATAGTCATCACAGCAGTTTCCTGGAAGGGATTGTGTTGCAGGAGCCAGCGTAGGCCTCAGGCCTGCCTCAGCCCGGCAGGCAGGCAGGCAGGCAGGCAGGCAGGCAGGCAGGCAGCGGCTATTGTCTGTTGGTCCCGCCCCCACCCCCACCCCCACCCCCGTTCCTTCTCCAGAGCTCCTTCCTAAGTCCTCTGGACTGACCTTTGCCAGGAGCGGGGGGAGGGGAGGCCCGGACGATTCCTTCGGCAGGGCCTCGTTCAATCGCTCCATTCAAATGCAGAAAGCTCTCCGGTCCAGTTGGAGCCTCTGACCTTGCCTCGAGCTTCTCTTTCATGAATGGCTTTCTCTTTTTTCGTTCCCCCATTTCCCCACCCACCCTTAGGCTGCCCCCTCCAAACTGTAGGGAGGGAAGGAGGGAGAGAGAGAGGAAGGGATGGGAGGAGGATGTGTGAGAAACAGGTTTTGGTTTTTTTGTGTTTTTTTTTTCCCCCAGGCAAAAGGTGTCCCCTCCTTTTCCTAACCCAGGGAAACCCCACTACACCATTTGAGAATCATGGACATGCGTGGAAGCAGATGTCTTCACTTGAGATCTTCCTCCGCAGGAGGACAGAAAGGAGGGCCAGTGTGTCCCTCTTGTGCTGGCCGGTTCTTAAGTGACTTGAATTCAAAATAATCAATAGAGCGTGGAGGCACATTTTGGGGCGGCCTACTCTGGAGCCCAACATTTCCGTCCTCTGAAAGTTCCTTGGAGCATATTAAAGCTGAGCTGGTGACGTGTGTGTGTGTGTGTGTGTGTGTGTGTGTGTGTGTGTGTGTGTGTGTGTGTGTGTGTGTGTGTGTGTGTGTGTGTGTGTGTGTGTGAGAGAGAGAGAGAGAGAGAGAGAGAGAGAGAGAGAGAGAGAGAGAGAGAGAGAGAGAGTCAAGGAGATTTCTAAATGTCAGGGTCGAAGCAACCTTAGACGTCTGAAATACCTCTGATGATGTCGTCGGGTGTTTGGTTCGAATTTCGGAGTGGCTCTCACAGAAACAGGCACGAGGATTGTTTCCATAGGAGCCGTTGTGGCCCTTTCTCTAAGGTTTTCATCAAGTTCTCTAGCTTCCGTTTGCAGGGCTTCAGGCCAAGGGCCGTTTTCGTTCTCAGTGATGCCCAGTCAAAAGGGTGGGAGACCATGGCAAAGGTTCATGGAGAGAGTCGTGGCCAGATATCGGAGGGAACTCAGGAAACTTTGGGATGCAGTCCAGTTTTCAGGTTAAGAACAGCACCCTAAGGGAAACGAGGAGCACCAGAATTTCATATCCACAAGTGAGTATCCCCGTTTTGTGGAAACATACTTTTGGCCTCCAAGTAACCTATGCAAATAACGATGGCCAAGGAAATAAGAAGCCTCGCTGAGAGTTCCCGAATTAAGGAAGGTAGGGAGAAAAAGATCACCGAATCCATCCTGCTGACAGAGGTATGAGTGACCACATGGAGGTCCATCTTTAAAAATAAAAAAAATTAAAAAAAAAAAAAAAAAAGAAAGAAAGAAAGAAAAAGAAAATCGGGTTTTGTTGGTCGGTGTATGTTCTTCCTTGTATCTGGAAAACAAAAGATTTAAGAATCAGTCCTCGTCCCTTTCTGTCTCTCTCTCTCCCTCCCTCTCTCCCCCCTCTCTCTTTACATCTCTAAAGATCTTTCCTATCGATTTTTTTTTTCATATTCTTTTCTCTCATAGGCTATGACAAAGTACTGAGTAGACTTTCCTGTGCTCTACAGTAGGAGGGGCTTGTTGACCACCACCTGTTTGATGTACGGCCATGCGCCTCTGTTCATCGCAACCCCCTAAGGTATCCCCCGCTTCCCCAATCAGTCCTACTTTACGCAAGGAGTCCGACACAGTATCATCCTATTCATCGGTTCATTCAACCCCACGTAAGTCCTTCTCGTTCTTCTTGGAGTCCAGTCTTTCCATCGGTTCTGCCGACCTTGCCTGATGATGGAGCGTGACGGTTCCGAAAAGTTGGCCAGAGCTTCTGTGAAGGATTGTAGGATTTGCCCAGCGAAGCGGGTGCCTCGATCTGATCACAGGCGAGGCTGTGGAAGGTAGACCCCCAAGTGGCAAACACATTCTGTTTTTTTCACAGTCTCTGTACCACGGTGAGGACATCAGGCTTGCAGTGGGGGAAGAAGACCTCAGCCCACACGGAAAACATACCTACGGTCCCAAGAATGTTTGGATGACTGACCCCCCCCCCCCCCCCCCTACTAAGTGGCAGTGGAATGAAGTCCAGTGGCTGGGGTTCAGAGGGTCCAGAAAGAGGAGGTTTTCTTTCCAGAGAGAAAAAAAACCACCGCCACCCCCCACCCCCAGGGTCACAAGCATGACAGGTCAGACAGACGTTGCCGCTAGACTGTAGAAGTCTTCCCGCCCGTGTCTAATGACAATTGGAGTCGTCTTCGAGGCACCATGGGCGGGTGAAGGAAGGCAAGGTGGGGGGGTGGGGAGGTTGGCCAGGGGGGGACCGGCTGGGCCGCCGCCGTCCCCCGTCTGCCAGAGCCCCGACCGACCGGCTGTGGAAAGGACAGAGTGTGTGCCCCGCCACCCGCCCACCCCCACCACCTTTCTTTCAACAGGGCTGTCGGTTGTTGCCGCCTTGGCGTGAAAGTCGGTGAGAACATATCTCCCCGATACTGGGTTCAGTCCCTTTCGCGTGAGCCTCCATTTTGCTCATTCTCTCCTGCGTAACAAGGTCCAAAACAGGGAGACCCTTAGACTTGTGGAGCCATGAACATGTCAGTATTGTATCTTACGTGGACAGGATGTAGACACTCGCTGAGATGTCACCCTGTCGTGGCACTTAGCCAACCTCTCAGCCCTGAGATGACCAGAGATGTTACAAAGTCTTGAAGTCGGCCTATGGAAAAGCATCCCTGGGGGGAGAGTTCCCCTTCCTTCCACCTTCTTCTCTCGTCCGTCCCCATCTACGTCCTCTATTCGTCATGAGCCATCCCACTCAGAGGATGCGTGCCCATGTCATGAGACATGAAGGCGGCTCCGTTCGTCATGATCTCTGCACCTCCCTCCCGCCCCCCTCCCCTTTCACGTGAGAGAGTGTCTTCCTGATTTCAGAGGGGAGAAGGAAAGGAGAGTCAGAGTGTCCCTCTCGTGGTGTTGTCACCCTAATGCATTCCAGAACGTCCCTATCCCTAGGCCACGGAGGCACCTTTGGGGGTGGCCTACTCAGGGCCCCAAGACTTTCAAAGTCCAACTCACCGGAGGAGGTCAGTGTCCTTCACGCCACCGAACCCGAACTGGTGAACCCGATGGCTGACTAGGAGATGATGTGCCCTCGGGCCACCCACCCGTTTACAACACAGAACCAAACACCCTCTCCTCGAGGACTCGGAAATAAGCACTGCACAGGACAGTAGGTGTTTCATGGTGTCCCTGAGAAGGCAAGGCAGGGAGAATTTTATTTTTTGAAAAGCTCATCTTCTCACAGCATTTACACTATGAAGAGAGGCTGCAACTTCATTGGGGGCGGGGCCGGTGAAGGCCAGGGAGCCTGGCAACACAGAAGAGCCACGGAGGCTGTGTGCGACCCCAAGGATGTCCGGCGTCTCCTCTCACTTGGCGGGGGGTGGGGTGGGGGGTGGGGTGGGGGTGGGGTGGGGTCGGGGTCGAGATGCCTGTCTGTCTGTCTGCATTCATCCGTCGTGGGAGAGGACAAACGATGTTCCGAGGGAGACAGAGGAGAAAGAGGGAGGAGGGAGGGAGGGGGGGGGGAGAGAGAGAGAGAGAGAGAGAGAGAGAGAGAGAGAGAGAGAGAGAGAGAGAACACAGAGGGAGACAGAGCGAAAGAAAGAGAGGAGAGGGGAAGCAAGAGATAAAGAAGGGGAGGAAGAGCAGGGGTGTGGGGGAGAGCTAGCGAAAGAGCGCTAGAGACCGACCGGGAGAAAGAGAGGCAGAGACAGAGGCAGAGGCAGAGGCAGAGGCAGAGAGCGAGCGACAGGGAGCCAGGTAAAGGACACTGCGCTTGGGTGTCTTCTGAGTGTTCGCATGTGTTTTCTGAGCTATGGAGATCAGGATCAGTCCCAGGAGAAGAAGAGAGTCTGTCTGCCAGCCCCACCCGGCACTGCTTGTCTTTGGCAGAGATGAGAGTTTTCTAAGTTGGGCCCCCCCCCCCCCAATGAGGGAGGCTGTCCCTTGTGTTCTGCCCGTGACCCTGATTGGGGTGGATGGGGCTTGTCCCCTCTCCCCACCCGCACCCCCACCCCCAAGTCGGGAACCTCTGTTTCCACCTCTTTGCACACTCCATTCATTCTGAGACCATCTTCGGCATAGTCCTTTCCATGTTAAAAAGGATACGCCCTTGCCAAGAGACCCAAGTTCTGGAACCTCCAATGGATCAATGATCCTAAAAACCATGGATGAGGGCTAGCGTGGCTAACTCTCCATCCTTCCACTGCACGGCATTGAATGAATGAATCCATCCATCCTTTTTAAAGCGTTCATTTAAAAAAAAAAGGAGGAGGAGGAGGAGGAGGAGGAGGAGGAGGAGGAGGTGGAGGAGGAGGAGGAGGAGGAGGAGGAGGAGGAGGAGGAGGAGGAGGAGGAGGAGGAGGAGAAAGAGTGGCTACCATTCCCCGCCCCCCTGGCCTCTGGCCCACGAAGTCAAATCCCCTGCCGTCCTCCCACCCTAACGAATACCCCCGCCCTTCAGAAATCGGCCCCGCCCACCCAGGCCGGCCCAGCCATCTGGTCGACCTCTTTGGCCCGTATAAAAAGCGACCGACCGGCAGGTGGCGCCCGGCAACCGGCTGTCGAGTGAGCGGACAGCAATCGGGATCGGGAGCAGCAGGGCGGCCGGGGGGCCGGGGGGCCGTGCGGCGGGGCGAGGGGGCGAGGGGGACACGATGAGGAACCCGATCCTCCTGGTGCGCATTTCTCCGCTCAGCGACGGCCGCGGACGGGGCACTGGGGACCTGGGGACCTGGGGACCCGGAAGCAGTTGTTTTCCCCAGCGTCCCTGCGATTGCACGGAAGGTGGACAGCAGGGCGGCGTCAGCCGGCACGAGTACGCCGAGAATTTAGAATATAGGATCGATAAACGGCCAACATCTGGGGCCCGGGGAGCCCAAGTCCGCGCGAGACAACTGGTCGACCTCGACAACGCGGAGAGGACAAGGGGGGGAGGAGGGGGAGGAGGAGGAGGAGGAGGAGGAGGAGGAGGAGGTGGAGGAGGAGGAGGAGGAGGAGGAGGTGGAGGAGGAGGAGGAGGAGGAGGAGGAGGAGGAGGAGGAGGAGGAGGAGGAGGAGGAGGAGGAGAAAGAGTGGCTACCATTCCCCGCCCCCCTGGCCTCTGGCCCACGAAGTCAAATCCCCTGCCGTCCTCCCACCCTAACGAATACCCCCGCCCTTCAGAAATCGGCCCCGCCCACCCAGGCCGGCCCAGCCATCTGGTCGACCTCTTTGGCCCGTATAAAAAGCGACCGACCGGCAGGTGGCGCCCGGCAACCGGCAGTCGAGTGAGCGGACAGCAATCGGGATCGGGAGCAGCAGGGCGGCCGGGGGGCCGGGGGGCCGTGCGGCGGGGCGAGGGGGCGAGGGGGACACGATGAGGAACCCGATCCTCCTGGTGCGCATTTCTCCGCTCAGCGACGGCCGCGGACGGGGCACTGGGGACCTGGGGACCCGGAAGCAGTTGTTTTCCCCAGCGTCCCTGCGATTGCACGGAAGGTGGACAGCAGGGCGGCGTCAGCCGGCACGAGTACGCCGAGAATTTAGAATATAGGATCGATAAACGGCCAACATCTGGGGCCCGGGGAGCCCAAGTCCGCGCGAGACAACTGGTCGACCTCGACAACGCGGAGAGGACAAGGGGGGGAGGAGGGGGAGGAGGAGGAGGACGACGAGGAGGAGGAGGAGGAGGACGAGGAGGAGGAGGAGGAGGAGGAGGAGGAGGAGGAGGTGGAGGTGGAGGAGGAGGAGGTGGAGGTGGAGGAGGAGGAGGAGGAGGAGGAGGACGAGGAGGAGGAGGACGAGGAGGAGGAGGACGAG
>NW_027672567.1:242500-252500 GCF_964165515.1 Mesoplodon bidens | reverse complement strand
GCGGGCCCCCCCTACACACACACACCCCTCCGCCGCGCCCGACTCCCGCACCCCGCCTCAGGAACCGTGAGCACGCCACCCGGGGACGCCGCCGGCCGAGGCGGCCGGGGGGGGCGACACCCTCACGTGGGCGAGGCCAGCTCGGTCCCAGAGGACGGGGGGGGGAAGGGGTCACGGAGGGGTGGGGGCGGGTTAGGGCCGGCGGCGACGGGGAGGGGGGCGGCGGCACGCACGCACGCACGCACACAGCGAGGGCCGCGGGGCAGGGGCGCGGGGGGCGCTGCCCAGGGAGAGGAAGGGCCGAGGACACGACCGGGCCACCAGGAAAACAAGCGCGGGGTCCCACCGCCACACGCACGAAGGCGGTCCCACGACGCCTGAGACGCCGGCCGGCCCCAGCCACCCCGGGGCCTCCCACGACCCGGCCCCGCCGCCGGGGGGCCCGCGTGTGCGACGTTCCCCCCGCGTGGCACGGAGGGACCCGTCCGCCCAAACGCCACACCTCAACGTCCTCGCCGCCTCCGCCTGCATCCAAGTCCGACCCCCGGGGGGCTCGTGCCCCGGGGCAACGCTCCCGAGCGAGGCGACCCGCACCGTGCCCACACACCGCCCGCCACCCGCCGCGACGAGCGGTCAGGGCAAGGCGCGACGGGCTCCTCGTGGCTGCGGGACTGGGGAGCCGGGACGCCCGGGCGTCCCCTCCCCGCCCCCTCGGGCTCCACACCACCGGGGTCGCCGCGCGCACACGCGTGCACACGGCCCCGCGCCGGACGCCGGCCTGGCGGGACCCTCCCCCGACTCAGAGGGGGGAGGCGCGGGCCGCGGTAGGCAAAGAGCGGCGCTCGGCCCCACCGCGGGGCCGGCGCGAGCCCACCCGCCCGCCGAGGCGAGGGACTCTTGCCCACGTGCTCTGGCAGTCGCCCTCGTGGCCACTGCACGCTTGGGAGGGGCAGCGGCTGGGGGGTCCGGTACCCCAAGGCTCCCTCTCGGATCGCTAGAGAAGGCTTTCTCACCGAGGGGGCGTCATCCCCCACCCATCGTCTCTCCCCCTTCGGGCCCGCGGAGGCGCTCCACGAGCCGCCGCCGAGTCCACGACTGGGCGGGGGTGGGGTTTGGGGGGAGGTCTGCGGTACGGGGAGGCACACGGCCCAAAGGGGCGTCCGCGGCCACAGCCAGGGGGCACAACCTCCGCCGTGCCGCCCCCGGGCTCGTCTATGGGGGGCTCCGGAAGGAGGGAGTGCACGCCCGAGGAGCGCGACAGAAACCCCCCTTCCTCACAGAGGCCCCCCGGCCCAACACGATCGCACCCACGCCCGTGTGCCACGCCCTGGCCACACTCAAGTCCCCCTCGCAGCACACACCGTGCGAGGACGACGGCGACGAGGCGGCACCTCTCCCGTCCCCCCATCGGGGGGGGGAGAGAGAGAGAGAGAGACAGGCACACACACCCCCGCCGCCTTCCCCTTGACCGTCTCGACCCCCCCCTCTCACCGAGGAGAGCCACTCACGGGACACACCACCGCGGCGGGGACCCGAGGAGCACGCTGGGAATAAGGGAACGACACCACCGCTCGGCCTCGGGCACCTGAGGGACGACCCGGAGCGCTCCAGGGGCACCACAGAGGACCAAGCAAGGCACGCTCACGCGCCGGCAGGGGCGCGCAGCGCAGCGGCGGGACGGCCCCCCCCACCGACGCGGGGAGGACCGCTCGCGAGGCGCACGCCAAGGAGGCGAAGCAAGAGGGTCTGCTGCGTCCGAGGACCACGGGCCCGCCCACGCCGTGAGGCCGGGGGACCGAGGGTCAGGGCCGGGAGACCACACCAGCCCCCGCGCCTTCCACACACACCTCTCGACGGGTCGGGAGTGCGTGACGAGAGAGGCGAGGGGGCACGCCGCGGGCACAACGAGAAGAGCGGTCCCGTTCGACAAGAACGTCCGTCCCTCGTCTGGCGCGACTTCGGCCCGGCCCAGGAGAGCGCGACATCACCACATCGATCCGTCAATAATCCGGAGAGCCACGGGCCACAGGGCCCCGAAGGCGGGGGAGGGGCACGGCGAGGACCATCACCCGAGGAGCCTGCTTCAGCCTCACCGGCACACCACCGCCCCACACCCTCTCCTCTCCTCTCGGGCAACTCCAGTGGCCGACGACCCCGCGAGGAGAACGCCTGACACGTGGCACAGAGCCTGCGGGGGGGATGGGGTCGTCGCAGCCACCACCGGGTGCCTCGCGGCGGGGCGAGGTGGAGTCGCACGGGGCGGAAGACCCACGCGCCACCCCTCGCGCCCCGCCGCCCTCGGGTGAGCCAGAGACCGGAGGCGGCACCGCGGGTCGGGTCAGCCGGGCGCACACACAGGCACACACGAGAGCCGGCGCGCAGGCCCAGGCGGGCGGCTCAAGGGGCGAGGGGACGGTTCGGGCGCCGGACGGCGGCCCGCGGCCCACAGCCCAGATCCCTGCGTGCGCCCAGAGCCCCAAAGTCCCTCAGCGACTAGACGCCAGAGAACACCGTGTCAGCACCTACCTGGTGGCAAAAAAGGCCCATTTCGGGCGAAAAATATCACAGCGCCCGGGAGCGGGGCCCATCCACGAATCGCGGGGGGGACCCCGAAACCTCGGTCCGGCCACCTGTCCCCAACTCTTCCCCATCCACACCAGCCCCGGAGCTCTCGGGGGCCACCTGGTCGACCCGAGGAGCGTGGCGACCAAGTGGGGGCGGGGAACCGTGGGGGGGTGGGGGGGGTGGGGGGGTGGGGAGGCAGCGAGCGGGCCGGGGTCGCCCTCCCCGGTTCGCCCGCCCGCCCGCCCGCGCGGGCAGGTCCCGGTCCCCCTCCGAGTCTCCGGGCGAAGACGGTTCAAGAAAAAGAAAATGTCCCACACTCGGCCGCCTCCGACGAGCGGGCCCCACGAGGGAGCGCGCCGGGGCCCGGGCCGCCCAGGAAGGAACGGCTCGGGCCGGTCCCCACCCCGGGGCTCGCGGTGGAGGACGGTGGGGCGGGGGAGGGTGAGAAAAAGTCGCGTCCGCCGACCGACCGGGACCCACGTGGGCCCGCTGAAGGGCCGGGTGCGCCCTCCCCGGCCACCCCGCGCGAGCAGGGCCCGGTCCGTCCACGTCCCCGGACACCCAGGGCAGGGGGACTTGAAAACCTTTTCCCAGGCGACCGGAGCCCACGAGGGACCGCACGCGGGCCCGTGCCTCTCTCTGCGGGGTCACCCCTCGCGGCCCAGGCCAACGGTCCAAAGGGTGAGAGCCAGGAGAAGGCGGCCCGACCGCCAAGCCACAGTCCTCCGCTCAGGAGGACGCGGAAGAAAGACCCTCTCCCTTGCCACCGCGGCGGCGGCGGCGGCGGCGGCGGCGGCGGCGGCCCGTCCCAGGTCGCGTCGAGTGGCCGTGTCGGTCGGTCCCCGCGGCCGGATGCTGGTCGACCAGGCCAGACGGCCCCACAGGGCGGGCTCGAGACTGCGGCGACGGTCACAGCCACATAGACCTGCACGCCCAATCTCAAGCGACAGCAGGAGGCGCCCACGCCTGGGCGCCACCGCGACAGTCGCCACCAACGTCGCCCGGCTCACGGAACTCTGCCTCGGGCCCGGCGGCCCGGTCCCAACCCTCACGAAGGTCGCCGGAGCTCCAGAGACAAGGGACAATATAAAAGCGGCCGCCAGGTGGCTCCCGACAACCGGCTCCAACGTCCCCGGGCCGCCGGGTCCCTGTCGCCGGCCGGCCACCGAGGACGCGGCAGCGCCGGGCCGCCCAAACGCCCGGGCTAAGCCCGGGGCGAGGCGGCGGGCGTCTGGCGCGGCCCTGAGGCGTCCGTCTCGGACGGAGCTAGCTCCCGGGTCGGCACGACACGGCGCCACACCGGCAGCAGACGGGGTTGGGGCGGGGGGGGGAGCTGGGAAGATGTCGCCGGGAGGCTGCCTCAAGGGACACGACGCGATTCCTCGGCGGGGGGATAGCCCACGGAGACGCCGGCGGGGCCCGGGGCGGCCGGCACGGGCCGCCCAGAGGGTCACGAGCAAGATCCCCGGCCGGCTGCCCGGACGGAGGGAGGGAGGGAGGGAGGGAGGGAGGGAGAGAGGGAGGGAGGGAGAGAGGGAGACAGGGAAGGCGGGGACCGGCAAACCGAAACCAGGCAAGCGCTCAGAGAACAACGCAGGAATTCATCCTTTCTCGAACGGTGGATGGAGGTCTTTCAGAAGCAGACACGCAAAGCCCAGAAGCCAGAAAGGAAGGGAAGGATACACTCTGACCCCACACGAGTGGAAACAAACATCTGTCTCTGCCTACACGGCGACAAAGTCCAAAGACAACACGCGCGTGCGTGGGTGGGTGGGGAAATCGCCCTTGCGGTCGGTCGCGAGAACGTGGATTTCAAAACGGACTGACCACACAGTCACGGGCGGGGCTGGCTGGGGTGGTGAGGCGGGGGTTGGCGGAATGCGGGCGGGGGGGGGGGGGGGGGGGGCGGTGGAGGGGGGGGCGAAGGGGGAGTCAATAGCCATCCACTAAAGAAACTGAGCTCCTAAACGTAAGGCCAGAAACGATCCAACTCTTAGAGGAACACAGAGGCAGAGAACACGCTCTGACCTAGATCACCGCAAGATCCTTTCGGACCCACCTCCCAGAGACGTGGAAATAAAAACCAAGATAAACCCATGGGACCTGATGAAACTTCAAAGCTTTTGCACAGCAAAGGAAACCATAAACAAGACCAAAAGACAACCCTCTCAGAACGACGGGAGGAAATATTTGCAAATGAAGCCACGGACAAAGGATTCATCTCCAAAAGGTAGAAGCAGCTCAGGCAGCTCTCCACAGCCAAAAAAACAAACAACCCCATCCAAACGTGGGCGGAAGACTCAAATAGGCATCTCTCCAAAGAAGATACACAGACCGCCCACCAGCCCACGAAGGAAGGTCACGCTCAACGTCCTTCATCATCAGAGCCATGCACATCAAAACTACCATGAGATAGCATCTCACCCCAGTCAGAATGGCCATCCTCCAAAAATCTAGAAAGGCAATCAGTGCCTGCCGGAGAGGGTGTGGAGAAAAGGGAACACTCTTGCACTCACTCACTCACTGCTGGTGGGAATGTGAATCGGTACAGCCACTATGGAGAACAGGACGGGAGGTTCCTTCCAAAACCACACATACAACGACCCTAGGACCCAGCAATCCCACTACGAGGCCTAGAGAGACCCTGAGAAAACCATCCTTCCAAAAAAGACACGGGGACCAAAATGTTCACTGCAGCTCGATTCACAATAGCCCGGAGACGGAAACAACCCAAGTGTGTCCATCCTCGGATGAACGGATCAAGAAGAGGCGGTACACATCTGCAACGGCATACCGGTCAGCCATAGAGAAAAAGAAAACGAAACTGAGCTCTTCGGAGTGTGTGTAAATGTTTTAGAGTACAAATCAACACAGTTTTAGCAAATTATATATTAATAACAAATGTGTAGAAGCTTAAATAAAAATAGGTGACGCCACTTACAACGGACCTAAATAAATACTTAAATATAAGCCCACTAAGACATTTATAGGTCCTCTATACTGAAAATTACAAAACGCTGATGAAGAAAAATTTAAAAGTCCCAAACAAAGAGTGAGACATACCTTGTTCATGGATTAGAAAACACAACATGATAAAGATGTCCATTCTCCCCAAGTTAAGAGGCTTAACAGAGTTACTCTTAAAATGCCCTCAAGGTTTTTGTGGAGATAGACAAGCTTATTCTAAGATCTATAGGGTAAGAAGAGGCTGAAGAATAGCTAAAACCATTTGTAAAGGAAGATTAAAACGGGAGGAATGAATCTACCCAATTTCAAGATTTTGCAGTCATGATGGAGGGTAGATCCACAGATCAATGGAATGGAATAGAGAACCCAGAAACAGACTGACATCAATACATGTAACTTGTTTTTGACAGCAGTGCGAAAGCTATCAAGGAAGAATAGACTTTTCAAAAAATGGTACTGAAACAGTTGGACATCCCTCGACAAACACCAACAAACAAAAAATGAACCTTCACCTAAACCTCCACACCTTACACAAAAATTACATCAAAGGGGATCATAATCTTAAATGTAAAAGCAGGACCTTTTTAGAAAAAAAATAGGAGAAAATCTTTGGCATCTAGAACTACGTGAATAATTCTTAGACTGGACACCGAAAGTATGATCCATACAAGCAAAAACGGATAAATTGGATCTCATCAAAATGAGTTAAAATGCTTCATAGAAGATCATGTTAAGTGGATGAAAACTCCAATTACACAGTGGGAAAACATATTTGAAAATCCCACATGAGACAAATGACTTGTATCTATAATATACAAAGAACTCTCCAAACAACTTAAAAAAACCCAACTAGAAAATAGGCAGAAGACAGGAACAGACATGTCATGGAGGAGAATATACACATGGCAAAGAGGCCCATGAAAAGATGCTCAACATCGTTAGCCATTGGGGAAATGCCAATTAAGACCATAATGAGGTATCAGAGGAGAACTACACTTAAAGTACCGTGTGTGACCACATCCAATATGCTGGTGGCGAGTCCAGAGGGAAATGATGTCCCATCACCGGTGGGAAAATAAACTGGTTTATAGCCACTCGGAGAGACAGCTTGACAGTCTCTTGGAATCCTCAAAGTAGATTCACCCTACAACGCAGTCATTGTACTCTTGAGCATGTATCCAACAGAGACACAAACTTAAATTAAGTTCCCACAGAAACTTACACGTCAATGTTCATAGCAGTTTCATTTATAACAGCCCAAAACTGGCCACTACCCAAATGTCTTTCAGTGGATGAATGTTGAGACACATGGTGATAACATCTTATAATAGAATACTACCGAGCAACCAAAAGGAACAAATGATTACTATATGCCAAAACTGAAATGAACTTCAAGGGAATGATGCCGAGGGGAACATTTTAAAAAGCCCATCTCCGAAGATGAAGTCATTCAGGATGATATTTACATATTATTCTTAAAATAACAAAACGGTGGAGATGGAGAACAGATTAGAAGTTGCCAAGGGTTAGAGATGGGGGTAGAAAGTACAGCGGGGGATCTTGGTGGGGTCTTTGTGGTCCCTCCCAGTACAAATAATACAGCCATCTTGGTTGTAACCCCGAAAGATGTGTCAAAGCAATTCCTAATAAGAGGTGTCCAGATATTTAGCAATGGCAGCAGATTAGAGGTATAGCTCCCCAACATGACAACTTCAAAACAGATGGGACTCATTCAATGCATATGTTCATTTTAAAAAGGCCAATCACAGGGCCTCCCTGGTGGCGCAGTGGTTGAGAGTCCGCCTGCCGATGCAGGGGATACGGGTTCGTGCCCCGGTCTGGGAGGATCCCATATGCCGCGGAGCGGCTGGGCCCGTGAGCCATGGCCGCTGGGCCTGCGCATCCGGAGCCTGTGCTCCGCAACGGGAGAGGCCACAACAGTGAGAGGCCCGCGTACCGCAAAAAATAAATAAATAAATAAATAAATAAATAAATAAATAAATAAATAAATAAATAAATAAATAAATAAATAAATAAATAAATAAATAAAAAGGCCAGTCACAATACTTAAATGGTATAGATCTTAACGCTATTATTCTAAGGATCCAGCTACCCCAGATGGACTAGCAGGATTTTCTGGACATTCAATCTTATTTAAGACAGTAAATCTTATAATAAGACAGTTAAAACAAGAAAAAAAAAAAACCAACTACAGTTGGATCTTCTCGTAGGAAGATGAGGTGAAAATAGGTAGCAGCGGTTCAAAAGCTTAAGCAGTGGCACCTACATCTGGCTGCACATTAGAATCATCTGAAGCACTTTTTAAAAACCCTCACACCAACAGTTGGTCATCCTAAACCAATAAAATCATTTTAAATCTCCTCGGACGATGCCACTGTCTAGCCAGAAGTGAGAACCAGCGGACGAAGCAGAAGGGGATGTTCCTACAAAGGTTTCTTAACACTACGTCCTTTCACCCAATCAGATTTACCTTCCTGCAAAGGGGTAAAGAAGGCTAGATGTTGTCCATCCTTGCTTAGCTTTCATTAGCACTTGTGACTTGCCCAAAACCTGGATCATGTTTCCCCTAAATTGCATGTGATTTCCTAAGTTTTTCAAATCCAGGGCTA
Source organism: Mesoplodon bidens (assembly GCF_964165515.1). Lineage (NCBI taxonomy): Eukaryota > Metazoa > Chordata > Mammalia > Artiodactyla > Ziphiidae > Mesoplodon > Mesoplodon bidens. The sequence goes on along the minus strand of NW_027672567.1, from coordinate 244,338 downwards.
AGGGGTTTGCCAGGATGAGATTTTAAGTGCTCACACAGGGGAAGTCCCTGGCAAACCAGGACAGAGGTCACTCTACACTGAAATGTAAAGCATCCTAAATAACCCTGCCACTGCCCCCAGATACTCGTCTGTGCCATCCAGTGGAGAAAAGGCATTCTCCATCACTACCACGGCAAATGCTGCTGTCCTTGCCTTGGCTACTGCCTATCTTTTCCAGGCGTCACTCCCCTTCACCTGCTGGTGGACGCTTTGGCTAGCTGACAAGGCAGATATTTTCAAACTTTAAGGTGAATAAAAATCATCTGGAGGGCCAGTTATAACAGAGATCACTGAGCCCCAATAGAGTTGCTGATTCCATAGGGCTCGGACGGGGGCCTAAAACTTGAGTATCTGACACAGTATCAGGGGACGCCGGTAAAGCCGGTCAGGTTGTTACCGAATGCACGTTCGTGTGTCTGAAGCACAGTGAGGCCCAACAAACCGAAAGGTTGGAGTCTGGAGCAGAGAAAGGTTTATTGCAGGATCGAGCAAGGAGAGGGGTGGCCCGTGTTCCAAAACACCCTGACATCTCCAAAGGATGTCAGCAAAGCATTTTTAAAGGCCAGGTGAGGGAGGGACGTCCCAGGGAATGTGATCAGCTCGTGCACAATCCTCTGACGGGCTGATGTTGAGGCCACAGGACAGGTCACATGATCCATCCTTAGGTGCCAGGAGGTCTGGGGGCTACGTGCTCATGATCATCAAGGAGTTCATTTCTTCCATTGGGTGGTGGTTTTTGGCATCTGAAAACTCCAGAAATACGCCTGAGATACTATTATCTGAGTACTTCAGAGAGGAACTACAGCCGAGGCTATGGGGGATGGGTCTGTCCTAGGAAGGCCCCATAGGGTACTGCTCGGTTACAAGGTCACCATACTTTGAGAACCACTGCTCTAGTGGCTTGGAATGTTAAGCAAGTAATGGAAGAATCCCTATCCAGATCTAGCTTCTCGTATCGCCAGCTATTTTGGTGGGGGGAAGGGTAACTTGGGTCCTTGCTTGGACTTCTTGTTCACTTATATCAAAGCCTATTTGAGGCCGTGTGCTCGGCAAGACGCAAGAGGGAAGGGATGTGCGAACAGATAGATGTATATGGGACGACCGATTCACTTTGTTAGAAAGCAGAAAGTCATCCTAAAAAGAAGAAAAGAAAAAGAAAAGAAACATCTGTTCCGACACACCTGCACGATGCAACACCCTGCGTGCGAGCGTGTGCGTGTGCGTGTGCGTGCGTGGGGGGGGGGTGCTCGTGTGTGTGTGTGTGTGTGTGTGTGTGTGTGTGTGTGTGTGCGCGTGTGTGTGTGTGGAGTGCGGTAAGTATGGACAGCAACGAACCGTCGTCCCACCGAGACCACACCAAACCATACCAGCCAAGAAGTCAAGCTGTAGAACGACTCTGGCCTTTAAAACAAAGGAAACAGCGTGTACGTAGAGTATACCTACGTCTATTACACATGCTTGTGGCCTACGTATACGTGGACCCATAAAGGCCTAGGACAAGCCCAGGCACATCCCGTAGTAAGGGGAGCCTATCCAAAACAGACCGAGGGAGGCCTCACACACCTCAGCCGCCAGAAAACAAGCAACCCAGTGAGAAAAGTGGGCTGGAGGCCCGAACAGAACATTTGCCATTAGAAAAACAAAAAAGAAAAGAAAAGAAAGAAGCACAACAACCAAAGACACAAAAACTAAAACACAAAACTTTTTTTGAGTTAAAAACATCAATGGGGGAACACAAAAAGCGCACGCATTTCTCTGGACAAAGATATTCGGACAGGCCCAGGATCTGGAGTTGCGAC
>NW_027672567.1:230000-240000 GCF_964165515.1 Mesoplodon bidens | reverse complement strand
ACAGGCTCTGAAAGAGGATCGGTCCCTGGACCCCCCCCCCGGGACACGCACGTTTATTATGTGTGTGTGGAGTCACGGCAGACTGAACAGGCAGCAGCAGCAGCGCACACACACACTCTGAACTTCACGCACACAGCTGTGCCGCGTGCACAGTTCATCCATCCACTGTGAAAACGGACATGGGAAAAACGTCGTTAGGCTCTTGGTGCGATTTCACCTAGTCACTGAAATGTGTGTACACTGGAACCAGGGACAGTGAGCTCGCGCGCGCGCGCGCGCGCTCTCTCTCTCTCTCTCTCTCTCTCTCTCTCTCTCTCTCTCTCTGTCTCTCTCTCTGTCTCTCTCTCTGTCTGTCTCTCTCTCTCTCTCTCCCCCCCCCCACCCGCGTCATTTCTATCAAAGGTCGCCCAATGAAGACTCGTTTGTTTCCAAACCCAGTTTCCTTTCATTAAAGTTGGTGGGAGCTTTCCCTAAGGATTGCATGGGAAGGTGTTTTCCTCATTCGTTTTAGTCGTTTTCCTTAGAACTAGAAAATTAGAATTCTGCTGAATGATGAACATGCACCTCGCTTAAGTTTCTGCTAGGAAATGCATGCACCATGTTGATCGAACGAAAAGCAAAATGATTTTATAGCAAGGTTTTCTCTCCACTTCAGATGACTTTGACAGGGCGGGGATAGGGGAGGCTTGGGGTGTCTGTTTTTAATTGAAGGTCCTCTGAAATGTCAGTAAGTGCTCGTGAACATACTCATGTGTCCTTTTTTCCTCCGTCCAATCACCAATCATCTGGCAGAAGGAGAGCCTCCTCACCGGCAAACAACATTCCGACACTTAATGAGAAAATACATTTCTGCTACTTTCGCCTAAAACTGCAAAGCCCCTTATTGAAGCTAATGGAATGAAAAAGAAATCCCTTGTACCTAGGAACAGAACCAAGTGAAAGAAACACAATGCACAGATTGAGGGAAAAAAAGAAAGAGAGAGAGAGAGAGAAAGAAAGAAAAAAATCTCTCAACCCAAAAGTTTTTGGAACAAACGGACAATCTATGATTTGGTAGGTAAAAAATATTTTTGGAACATAAAGTTCTTTGAGACAAGAATGGAGAAGAAAACAAGAAAAAGACAAATCCGAATTCGGAACCCTTAGAAACCTGAATCGGTCATGAACAGGAACTGGGAAGCCATGGTGAACGGGGTCAGTGACACCCGTGTTTCTGGACCGGCAAATGGATGATTCCATTTCATCCCGTCTAGAAGCATACATTTTCACACAGCGTCACTTTTTAAAAATGTTTCCCCACCCCACCCCACCCCACCCCACCCCACCCCGCGCCCCAAAGGGATGCTAGACGTGTGGACTCATACATCGAAACGTCTTTAGTCTCCCCGTCCTAAGGAGACAGAAGTAGGTCCACTGAGACTTGCTGAGCCGTGAACGTCTCCATAGGTTATCTTTGCAAACGATCTAGACGGTCCACGAATTCCCCATCCTTCCACTGACGCCAACTCTAAAGTTTCTAAAGTGACCCAAAAGGAAGGTCTGGGAGAAACTGCTTTTAGGTAGACCTAACCAAAAAGTCATCATCATCATCATCATCATCATCATCATCATCATCATCATCATCAAATAACATAACCTTTCTTAAGGAGTTCCTCCACCTAGAGCTATCGAAATCACTTGTTCTAAATCCCATGACGATGAGATGACCTGTGAACATTTTCCTGAGACTTTAGACGATGTCAGCCATCATCCCCAAGTTCTTTTTCTGGCTGACGAATTGGGTTCACTCCCGTGAGCGTATTGGACTTGGGGGGGTCGACGTAGATAGAAGAAAGGGATGACCTCGAATGCTGATCACGCTAAAGACATGCCTAGTTTCCTAAAACCCATACCTTGACCTCGGCTAGTCTCTGCTGAAGGGTTCATCCTAGATCAGGTGAACTTGCAAAAAACCTTTGGGTCCCTTTGTAGTAGACTGAATTCGGGAGCGAGTGCTTCCTTCGAAGCCATTCAAGAGAGCTCTTCCACAAGCTCACCGTGGCACTCGGATCCGTAGGTACGTAGAAACAGGCCAGCTCTGGAAGGGAGCTCCAGACATACCTGTTCCCAGGCCCTTTCCAGATTCTTGCACAGCAGTGCCCTAGAAATGAAGATCGCATCCACAAGACTCTAAGGCTAGCCAAGCAAAACTTTTTTTTTTATTCAAAGAGACAGGTTGTACACAAGGGAGGAGGCGGTGTGTGGGGTGAGGGGGAGAAGACAGCTCCCCGAGTTGCTTTGATCACGGAAGGGAGCGTTTGTCTCGGGATCACTGATCATTTCCAGACATCCTCCCAATTCTTGGATCAGCAGCAGCTGGTTGCACGGTGGCTACCTATGGGGAAGAGCAGGTGCTTCCACGAGGGGAAAGAAGCGCATGAGAATTTTCTGCAAGAAAGCACAGGAACAGATAAGGGTTCAAGGTATCGTTGAGCTGCTTGTCTTGGGACACCTATAGGTATAGTCATAGTCGTGGGTGTCAACATAGGTCAAGGTAATCTTTTACTCCCGGGAGCCTCTTGTATGTGTGTGTGGGGTGGGGTGTGTGTGTGTGTGTGTGTGGGGTGGGGGGGGGGGTTGCAGGTGTGTGTCTGAGACTCAGGCCCCCAGGGCCTCTGCTCTTTAGCTTGCAAGGCCTGTTTTGCCCTAGGCCATTCCCCAGTCCTTTTCCAAAATATCTGTAGGTCTGTCTCATGCGTACAGACAGACATACCTAGAGATCGACACGACCAGGGATTTCATAGCTTTCATTTAAAAACTTTTAGTCAGCCATGCAGCAGGTAGGACGATCGAAAACTCGCTCTCTTGCTGATTTATAAAGAACCGTTGGGATAGGTGAAGTGTATTTGCTCCGATGGCTGAGGCTTTTTATTATTTGTGAGGAAAGACTTTTAAGAGTTCTGTTGGTCTTGAAGGAGACTGCGAATTAGTGTTTGGGTGAGGGAGCCCTTCCAGCAGTTTGTATTCTTAAAAAGACCACTTCCCCCTCCCCTCCCCCGTTGTTATTTTCAGTTTTATTTTATTTTATTTTTTTAATTTTTCCTTCCCTTGGGTTTCAGGTTCTACCTCATCCAGTCCACTAGCCTTAGTCTCAGGCCATCGCAGGCCGCGTTCACATTTCGGACGTTGTAGAGATGTGCGAGATCAAGACAGTTCACCCAGAGAACTGGGCGGCGGGTGCCTTGCTGACATCCAAAAGCTGATCTGCTCATGCAATTCCATTTCTCCTCCTCCTCCTCCTCCTCCCCCTCCCCCTCCTCCCCCTCCCCCTCCCCCTCCCCCTCGTCCTCCCCCCCCCCCCCCCCCCCGCCTTCTATGTGCTTCTTTCTGTCTGTCAGGGAGAAGATTTCCAACTCCAATGCAGACCAAAAGATGTCTAGGTTCCCAAACTTCAGGGTTCCATGGATCATGGTGTCCAACTTCTGCACAGGGCCTTCAATAACGGCCCTCTTTCTCCGCGCGCACACAAGTCAACCCCAGACCGAGGCACCCTCAGGGCGAAAACCCTCCAAGATGTCTCCCATCAGACCCCACGCATCAGCACACACACCCTCCCCCGGTTTCTCTTTCGTATCGCGTGGGCTCAGACAGGCAACAACAAACACGTCGACCGATCGTTTTCCTTCAGCGTGTTTCATGAACGTTGCACTGGCCGGAGACACCTCAGTGGGTAACAACAGCTCATCATCCCTGTGTGAGAGGCTTCGGCTTCCCGGTGAAGGGGGTCGAGCCGGGGGAGCCAGGCCCCTCTGTGTGTGTCCACTGTTCACCGGAGTCGTCGGCCTCGCTGTTGTCCCGAGCGATAGCTGGTCCGATGTCTCATCGGTCTTGGGTCATTTTTGGTCCTCTGGCTTTAGAAAGGGTTTTCCACTGGGGTAAAAAGAGCAGGCTTGTTTGGGGCGCTTTCATGGTGGGGAGGAGGGGGTGGTGGCCCATAGAGGTCCCTTCGATTCACCCAATCTCAGGTAGTGCCCTATTCGAAACGTTTGTTCTCATCCCATCAGGGTCCTACCTTCGGAGAGTTTCCCTGCCTTAAACGTCCCCTGCGCGCCCCGCCTAGTCATCATCCACCATCCACCACCACCCCGCTGGCTGCTGATCTGTTCACCCTGTCCATGGTTTTTCTTTTCCGAGAAAGAGTGTTACCTATGGCTCGTCCCCACGCTATGTGTCCGTCCATTTCACCTCCTGAAAGACAGGTCTCGGTGACCTCCGAGAGAGTTCTTGGCAGTGAGGAATCAAGCCGCCACCGTCAAGGTCCGCGTGCAGGTTTCTGCGTGGACCTCAGCCGTTCGACTCCCCGCCTCGGGTCCATTCATGACAAGGAGCCCCCCCCCCCCCCCCCGAGGGCCGGGTCTTACGGTGAGAGTGTGTTTGGCTGTGAAAAACACCACCCGTGTTCACTGAGTTCCCAAAAACGGGGCGTGGGGGGGGGGTTTGGGGTGGGGGTCGGGGTGGAGCTGAGGGCACGTCACAGCACACCGAAGCGTCCGGAACCCGAGGAGGCGGCGGGCAAGGAAGGAAGATGTCCCCGGGACAAAACCTTCCCTCCCCGTCCTTTGGGTGGATCGATGGCTGGACCTGAGAATTCCATGGACACCAGAGACGGATTTGTGAAACCAGAATTCCAAGAAAGGGGACCTGACTGAGACCCCAAAATGAGTTTCTTTGGGGTTTGTTAGGACGGCAGGCCAGGAGACACCGTGTTCCACCCGACTCCCAAACGGGGCGAGTTTATCGAAGAAAAAAAAAAAAAAAAAAAGCAAAACCAAAAGCAAACACACACACAAACAGAAATCCCACCAACACACACACACACACACACACAGACACAGACACAGACACACAGACACAGACACACACACACACACAGAGAGAGAGAGAGAGAGAGAGAGAGAGAGAGAGAGAGAGAGAGAGAGAGAGAGAGAGAGAGAGCGCGCGCTCTGGGTGCCTTTGGGGCACGGCTGATAGAGATGGACATGAAGCAGCAGGACAGCAAGCTGGCATCTCGGCCGGCCTGCCGGGGCCTCGAGAACTTTCCCCAGTGAGCTCTCAGAACCAGGGCCGGGGCGGGGGGGGGGGGTGGCCGCAGAGAGAGGCGGTGGAGGGAGGCCCACGTGACCTGGGAGAGAAGGGGAGTGCTGACCGACCTCGGTTCACCCCGTCCCCCTCCGGCCGAGAACCTGCCTTCGCTTCCTGCCCGCCCTCAGGTGTGTGAGAGGACCATGTTTCTTTCCAAGAAATACCAACACATCCTTTCAGTCTGTTTGTGTGCTTGTTTCTGCTTGTTCGTTTTCTGGACGAGGCCAAAGCAGCCTTCCAGTGGAGGTGTGTGTCCCAAGGAGCATCTGACAGGATGGGAGGGTGCGGGTCAGTCAGTCCATGTGCCAAGAAATGCAGAGAATCTGTCGTAGAAAGAGACTCGGGCCTTTTGCAGAAAGAGGCCAAGAGAGTTCAGATTTGATCCTTCACTGCCCAATAGTCATCACAGCAGTTTCCTGGAAGGGATTGTGTTGCAGGAGCCAGCGTAGGCCTCAGGCCTGCCTCAGCCCGGCAGGCAGGCAGGCAGGCAGGCAGGCAGGCAGGCAGGCAGCGGCTATTGTCTGTTGGTCCCGCCCCCACCCCCACCCCCACCCCCGTTCCTTCTCCAGAGCTCCTTCCTAAGTCCTCTGGACTGACCTTTGCCAGGAGCGGGGGGAGGGGAGGCCCGGACGATTCCTTCGGCAGGGCCTCGTTCAATCGCTCCATTCAAATGCAGAAAGCTCTCCGGTCCAGTTGGAGCCTCTGACCTTGCCTCGAGCTTCTCTTTCATGAATGGCTTTCTCTTTTTTCGTTCCCCCATTTCCCCACCCACCCTTAGGCTGCCCCCTCCAAACTGTAGGGAGGGAAGGAGGGAGAGAGAGAGGAAGGGATGGGAGGAGGATGTGTGAGAAACAGGTTTTGGTTTTTTTGTGTTTTTTTTTTCCCCCAGGCAAAAGGTGTCCCCTCCTTTTCCTAACCCAGGGAAACCCCACTACACCATTTGAGAATCATGGACATGCGTGGAAGCAGATGTCTTCACTTGAGATCTTCCTCCGCAGGAGGACAGAAAGGAGGGCCAGTGTGTCCCTCTTGTGCTGGCCGGTTCTTAAGTGACTTGAATTCAAAATAATCAATAGAGCGTGGAGGCACATTTTGGGGCGGCCTACTCTGGAGCCCAACATTTCCGTCCTCTGAAAGTTCCTTGGAGCATATTAAAGCTGAGCTGGTGACGTGTGTGTGTGTGTGTGTGTGTGTGTGTGTGTGTGTGTGTGTGTGTGTGTGTGTGTGTGTGTGTGTGTGTGTGTGTGTGTGTGTGTGTGAGAGAGAGAGAGAGAGAGAGAGAGAGAGAGAGAGAGAGAGAGAGAGAGAGAGAGAGAGTCAAGGAGATTTCTAAATGTCAGGGTCGAAGCAACCTTAGACGTCTGAAATACCTCTGATGATGTCGTCGGGTGTTTGGTTCGAATTTCGGAGTGGCTCTCACAGAAACAGGCACGAGGATTGTTTCCATAGGAGCCGTTGTGGCCCTTTCTCTAAGGTTTTCATCAAGTTCTCTAGCTTCCGTTTGCAGGGCTTCAGGCCAAGGGCCGTTTTCGTTCTCAGTGATGCCCAGTCAAAAGGGTGGGAGACCATGGCAAAGGTTCATGGAGAGAGTCGTGGCCAGATATCGGAGGGAACTCAGGAAACTTTGGGATGCAGTCCAGTTTTCAGGTTAAGAACAGCACCCTAAGGGAAACGAGGAGCACCAGAATTTCATATCCACAAGTGAGTATCCCCGTTTTGTGGAAACATACTTTTGGCCTCCAAGTAACCTATGCAAATAACGATGGCCAAGGAAATAAGAAGCCTCGCTGAGAGTTCCCGAATTAAGGAAGGTAGGGAGAAAAAGATCACCGAATCCATCCTGCTGACAGAGGTATGAGTGACCACATGGAGGTCCATCTTTAAAAATAAAAAAAATTAAAAAAAAAAAAAAAAAAGAAAGAAAGAAAGAAAAAGAAAATCGGGTTTTGTTGGTCGGTGTATGTTCTTCCTTGTATCTGGAAAACAAAAGATTTAAGAATCAGTCCTCGTCCCTTTCTGTCTCTCTCTCTCCCTCCCTCTCTCCCCCCTCTCTCTTTACATCTCTAAAGATCTTTCCTATCGATTTTTTTTTTCATATTCTTTTCTCTCATAGGCTATGACAAAGTACTGAGTAGACTTTCCTGTGCTCTACAGTAGGAGGGGCTTGTTGACCACCACCTGTTTGATGTACGGCCATGCGCCTCTGTTCATCGCAACCCCCTAAGGTATCCCCCGCTTCCCCAATCAGTCCTACTTTACGCAAGGAGTCCGACACAGTATCATCCTATTCATCGGTTCATTCAACCCCACGTAAGTCCTTCTCGTTCTTCTTGGAGTCCAGTCTTTCCATCGGTTCTGCCGACCTTGCCTGATGATGGAGCGTGACGGTTCCGAAAAGTTGGCCAGAGCTTCTGTGAAGGATTGTAGGATTTGCCCAGCGAAGCGGGTGCCTCGATCTGATCACAGGCGAGGCTGTGGAAGGTAGACCCCCAAGTGGCAAACACATTCTGTTTTTTTCACAGTCTCTGTACCACGGTGAGGACATCAGGCTTGCAGTGGGGGAAGAAGACCTCAGCCCACACGGAAAACATACCTACGGTCCCAAGAATGTTTGGATGACTGACCCCCCCCCCCCCCCCCCTACTAAGTGGCAGTGGAATGAAGTCCAGTGGCTGGGGTTCAGAGGGTCCAGAAAGAGGAGGTTTTCTTTCCAGAGAGAAAAAAAACCACCGCCACCCCCCACCCCCAGGGTCACAAGCATGACAGGTCAGACAGACGTTGCCGCTAGACTGTAGAAGTCTTCCCGCCCGTGTCTAATGACAATTGGAGTCGTCTTCGAGGCACCATGGGCGGGTGAAGGAAGGCAAGGTGGGGGGGTGGGGAGGTTGGCCAGGGGGGGACCGGCTGGGCCGCCGCCGTCCCCCGTCTGCCAGAGCCCCGACCGACCGGCTGTGGAAAGGACAGAGTGTGTGCCCCGCCACCCGCCCACCCCCACCACCTTTCTTTCAACAGGGCTGTCGGTTGTTGCCGCCTTGGCGTGAAAGTCGGTGAGAACATATCTCCCCGATACTGGGTTCAGTCCCTTTCGCGTGAGCCTCCATTTTGCTCATTCTCTCCTGCGTAACAAGGTCCAAAACAGGGAGACCCTTAGACTTGTGGAGCCATGAACATGTCAGTATTGTATCTTACGTGGACAGGATGTAGACACTCGCTGAGATGTCACCCTGTCGTGGCACTTAGCCAACCTCTCAGCCCTGAGATGACCAGAGATGTTACAAAGTCTTGAAGTCGGCCTATGGAAAAGCATCCCTGGGGGGAGAGTTCCCCTTCCTTCCACCTTCTTCTCTCGTCCGTCCCCATCTACGTCCTCTATTCGTCATGAGCCATCCCACTCAGAGGATGCGTGCCCATGTCATGAGACATGAAGGCGGCTCCGTTCGTCATGATCTCTGCACCTCCCTCCCGCCCCCCTCCCCTTTCACGTGAGAGAGTGTCTTCCTGATTTCAGAGGGGAGAAGGAAAGGAGAGTCAGAGTGTCCCTCTCGTGGTGTTGTCACCCTAATGCATTCCAGAACGTCCCTATCCCTAGGCCACGGAGGCACCTTTGGGGGTGGCCTACTCAGGGCCCCAAGACTTTCAAAGTCCAACTCACCGGAGGAGGTCAGTGTCCTTCACGCCACCGAACCCGAACTGGTGAACCCGATGGCTGACTAGGAGATGATGTGCCCTCGGGCCACCCACCCGTTTACAACACAGAACCAAACACCCTCTCCTCGAGGACTCGGAAATAAGCACTGCACAGGACAGTAGGTGTTTCATGGTGTCCCTGAGAAGGCAAGGCAGGGAGAATTTTATTTTTTGAAAAGCTCATCTTCTCACAGCATTTACACTATGAAGAGAGGCTGCAACTTCATTGGGGGCGGGGCCGGTGAAGGCCAGGGAGCCTGGCAACACAGAAGAGCCACGGAGGCTGTGTGCGACCCCAAGGATGTCCGGCGTCTCCTCTCACTTGGCGGGGGGTGGGGTGGGGGGTGGGGTGGGGGTGGGGTGGGGTCGGGGTCGAGATGCCTGTCTGTCTGTCTGCATTCATCCGTCGTGGGAGAGGACAAACGATGTTCCGAGGGAGACAGAGGAGAAAGAGGGAGGAGGGAGGGAGGGGGGGGGGAGAGAGAGAGAGAGAGAGAGAGAGAGAGAGAGAGAGAGAGAGAGAGAGAACACAGAGGGAGACAGAGCGAAAGAAAGAGAGGAGAGGGGAAGCAAGAGATAAAGAAGGGGAGGAAGAGCAGGGGTGTGGGGGAGAGCTAGCGAAAGAGCGCTAGAGACCGACCGGGAGAAAGAGAGGCAGAGACAGAGGCAGAGGCAGAGGCAGAGGCAGAGAGCGAGCGACAGGGAGCCAGGTAAAGGACACTGCGCTTGGGTGTCTTCTGAGTGTTCGCATGTGTTTTCTGAGCTATGGAGATCAGGATCAGTCCCAGGAGAAGAAGAGAGTCTGTCTGCCAGCCCCACCCGGCACTGCTTGTCTTTGGCAGAGATGAGAGTTTTCTAAGTTGGGCCCCCCCCCCCCCAATGAGGGAGGCTGTCCCTTGTGTTCTGCCCGTGACCCTGATTGGGGTGGATGGGGCTTGTCCCCTCTCCCCACCCGCACCCCCACCCCCAAGTCGGGAACCTCTGTTTCCACCTCTTTGCACACTCCATTCATTCTGAGACCATCTTCGGCATAGTCCTTTCCATGTTAAAAAGGATACGCCCTTGCCAAGAGACCCAAGTTCTGGAACCTCCAATGGATCAATGATCCTAAAAACCATGGATGAGGGCTAGCGTGGCTAACTCTCCATCCTTCCACTGCACGGCATTGAATGAATGAATCCATCCATCCTTT
>NW_027672567.1:220000-222500 GCF_964165515.1 Mesoplodon bidens | reverse complement strand
ATCTGAGGTCGCGTCTCGGAGGGAGGGAGCGCGCGCGCGCGCGCGCGCGCGCCAAGGGGCGCCCGCGAGCGGGAGGGAGACGCAGCAGAGCGAGCGAGCGAGCGAGAGACACACCGCGGCCGAGCCGCGGCCGACCGGACTGCCCCCACCGGCTCCCCCTCACCCGCACCTGCCCCGGCGGGCGAAGGCCGGGGAGAGGAAGCGCGCGCGGCGGGGGGGGCCGGGACGGGAGCACGAGCCGGGGCGGCCACGGGGGACGGAGCGGTGGCGGGGCCGGGAAACGCACGACACCGAGCGCAGCAGCGCGGCGGCCGTCGTCACGGAGGGGAGGAGGGGAGACGACGGCGGTGGGGGGGGGCCGCGGGGAAGGGAGAGGAGGAGCGGACGGGAGAGAGCGGCGGGCGGCGTGGAAGGCAAGGGTGGCGGCGGGAGGAAACCCGGCGGTCGCCCCCCGACCGCCGGGCCCTCCGCCCCCGCCTCCTTCCACGCCCGACCCCACCGACTCCCACACCGTCGCTCCACCCTCGCTCCACTCCCTCGCCACCCCCCTTCTCCAGCCGCCGACGCCACACCGCACCTCCACGCAGCCGCGAGACGACCACGCCGTGCGCCCCCCCCCACCCCGTCCACCACCGACAGGCGCCCACCGCCGGCTCGGGGGCGGGCACGAAGCGGGGCGCGGCGCGGCCGCAGCACGGGGGAAAGCGCGCGCGGCGGCAGACGACGCCGCGGCGTCCCGCGGGTCGCCGCCGGGGCACGCATCCCCGGGGCGCGGCCGCGCACGCACGACTCGGCCGCGGCCCGAGCCGCCCGCCACGCCGCGGCGGGGCGGGGCGGCGGGGGCGGGCACGGACCCCGGGCGCGCGGGCCAGGGCGCCGCAAGTGGAGGCGAGGCGGGCCATGCGTCGTCGCCGGGACGCCGCCGGGGGCGGGCGGCGAACGACGGCGGAACGGACGCGTCCCAACCACCACCACCACCGCCGCCGCCGCCGCGGGCACGGGACCGTCCCCGCCCACCGACAACCCGGGGGGTACGCCCGTAGACCGCTTGCGGCGCGAGGGCGCTTCCCGAAGGGGGGAGGGACCGACCGCGGAGGCCACGGCCACGCGGCCAGGGCCTCGCCGCGGAGCTCGCTCCCTTCTCTCGCGGGCAGCGGGGCCCCCCACCACCACCCCCACCCGTCGCGCCTCAGCGCGAGGCGCGGGGTGGCGGCGTGGGGCGCCGCGTCTGCACTTAGGGGGACGGAGGGCCCCGGAGGCCCTGCGAGGACAACCCCCAGCCGCGCCACCCCGGGAAGGCGCGCGCGCACGCACGCGCGCACACCCCGGGGGGGCGATTGATCGTCAAGCGACGCTCAGACAGGCGTAGCCCCGGGAGGAACCCGGGGCCGCAAGTGCGTTCGAAGTGTCGATGATCAATGTGTCCTGCAATTCACATTAATTCTCGCAGCTAGCTGCGTTCTTCATCGACGCACGAGCCGAGTGATCCACCGCTAAGAGTCGTACGAGTTTGGTTTCTTGGGGTTTTTCGGCGGGGGTTCCCCGCCCGTGGCACGGCACGTCCCCCCCCCGGAGAGGGGGCTTGCCTCTGGCCGGCCAAGTCACACAGACAGAGAGAAAAAAAAAAGGAGAGCAGACACCACCGGAGGGGCCCCCGGAAGGTTTCCCACGAACGGGGCGCGCCCGGCACCGACCCGCAAGACGGGGCGGGCTCGGACAACCCCACAGGCGCCCGGGGGGGTTCCCACCTGCCCCCCCACACACCCACCCCCAGGGGACGCGGGGCGCGCACGCGCGCGGCCACCACACACGGCCCCCCGGCCCGCGCACCACGGCCGCCGGGGAGCCCCCTCCCGACGGCCGCGGCGGGGGAGGACCAGTGAGTGTGGCGCGCGGCGCGACGCCCCGGCCCCGTGGGTTGTTTGGGGCGTGGGGGGTGAAGCGGGGTCTGGGGGAGAAGGGAGGGGGCCCTCCCGACTCCCCGCGGGCCCGACCGCCCCGACCCCAAGGCGGACGGGCGACCCCCCCCCATGGGTCTTTAAACCTCCGCGCCGGGACGCGCTAGGTACCTGGAGAGGGGGAGGCGGGCGAGGCGCGGGGTGGGGGCGGCCGGAGCGCCCCCCACGCTCGACACCGCCCCGACACACCGGCCCACACGCTCTCCGCCCGCCGCCGCCCGCAGCAGCACGCGCGGGCCTCGGCGCTACCGGCCCGTGACGCGGGGCCCCGGCCGGGCGCCGGGCCGACCGCCGCACGAGACACCACGGCCACCGCCCGACGACGCCCCCAACGACCGCGTGTCCCCGAGAAACCGGCCGGGGACACCTCCTACCTCCTGCCCCCCCCCACCACCACACCACGCTCGCGCCCGGAACGCGGCCCTCTCCTCTCTGCTCCTGAACCCCACCACAACAACCCAACGGCCCCCGCGGCCCCTTGGCCCCGCACCCGCGTCCCGGGCCCCCTTCTCGCCACCGAGGGCGGAAGGGAGGCTTCGACG
>NW_027672567.1:207500-215000 GCF_964165515.1 Mesoplodon bidens | reverse complement strand
GAAGGCTTTCTCACCGAGGGGGCGTCATCCCCCACCCATCGTCTCTCCCCCTTCGGGCCCGCGGAGGCGCTCCACGAGCCGCCGCCGAGTCCACGACTGGGCGGGGGTGGGGTTTGGGGGGAGGTCTGCGGTACGGGGAGGCACACGGCCCAAAGGGGCGTCCGCGGCCACAGCCAGGGGGCACAACCTCCGCCGTGCCGCCCCCGGGCTCGTCTATGGGGGGCTCCGGAAGGAGGGAGTGCACGCCCGAGGAGCGCGACAGAAACCCCCCTTCCTCACAGAGGCCCCCCGGCCCAACACGATCGCACCCACGCCCGTGTGCCACGCCCTGGCCACACTCATGTCCCCCTCGCAGCACACACCGTGCGAGGACGACGGCGACGAGGCGGCACCTGTCCCGTCCCCCCCATCGGGGGGGGGGAGAGAGAGAGAGAGAGAGAGAGAGACAGGCACACACACCCCCGCCGCCTTCCCCTTGACCGTCTCGCCCCCCCCTCTCACCGAGGAGAGCCACTCACGGGACACACCACCGCGGCGGGGACCCGAGGAGCACGCTGGGAATAAGGGAACGACACCACCGCTCGGCCTCGGGCACCTGAGGGACGACCCGGAGCGCTCCAGGGGCACCACAGAGGACCAAGCAAGGCACGCTCACGCGCCGGCAGGGGCGCGCAGCGCAGCGGCGGGACGGCCCCCCCCACCGACGCGGGGAGGACCGCTCGCGAGGCGCACGCCAAGGAGGCGAAGCAAGAGGGTCTGCTGCGTCCGAGGACCACGGGCCCGCCCACGCCGTGAGGCCGGGGGACCGAGGGTCAGGGCCGGGAGACCACACCAGCCCCCGCGCCTTCCACACACACCTCTCGACGGGTCGGGAGTGCGTGACGGGAGAGGCGAGGGGGCACGCCGCGGGCACAACGAGAAGAGCGGTCCCGTTCGACAAGAACGTCCGTCCCTCGTCTGGCGCGACTTCGGCCCGGCCCAGGAGAGCGCGACATCACCACATCGATCCGTCAATAATCCGGAGAGCCACGGGCCACAGGGCCCCGAAGGCGGGGGAGGGGCACGGCGAGGACCATCACCCGAGGAGCCTGCTTCAGCCTCACCGGCACACCACCGCCCCACACCCTCTCCTCTCCTCTCGGGCAACTCCAGTGGCCGACGACCCCGCGAGGAGAACGCCTGACACGTGGCACAGAGCCTGCGGGGGGGTGGGGTCGTCGCAGCCACCACCGGGTGCCTCGCGGCGGGGCGAGGTGGAGTCGCACGGGGCGGAAGACCCACGCGCCACCCCTCGCGCCCCGCCGCCCTCGGGTGAGCCAGAGACCGGAGGCGGCACCGCGGGTCGGGTCAGCCGGGCGCACACACAGGCACACACGAGAGCCGGCGCGCAGGCCCAGGCGGGCGGCTCAAGGGGCGAGGGGACGGTTCGGGCGCCGGACGGCGGCCCGCGGCCCACAGCCCAGATCCCTGCGTGCGCCCAGAGCCCCAAAGTCCCTCAGCGACTAGACGCCAGAGAACACCGTGTCAGCACCTACCTGGTGGCAAAAAAGGCCCATTTCGGGCGAAAAATATCACAGCGCCCGGGAGCGGGGCCCATCCACGAATCGCGGGGGGGACCCCGAAACCTCGGTCCGGCCACCTGTCCCCAACTCTTCCCCATCCACACCAGCCCCGGAGCTCTCGGGGGCCACCTGGTCGACCCGAGGAGCGTGGCGACCAAGTGGGGGCGGGGAACCGTGGGGGGGTGGGGGGGGGTGGGGGGGTGGGGAGGCAGCGAGCGGGCCGGGGTCGCCCTCCCCGGTTCGCCCGCCCGCCCGCCCGCGCGGGCAGGTCCCGGTCCCCCTCCGAGTCTCCGGGCGAAGACGGTTCAAGAAAAAGAAAATGTCCCACACTCGGCCGCCTCCGACGAGCGGGCCCCACGAGGGAGCGCGCCGGGGCCCGGGCCGCCCAGGAAGGAACGGCTCGGGCCGGTCCCCACCCCGGGGCTCGCGGTGGAGGACGGTGGGGCGGGGGAGGGTGAGAAAAAGTCGCGTCCGCCGACCGACCGGGACCCACGTGGGCCCGCTGAAGGGCCGGGTGCGCCCTCCCCGGCCACCCCGCGCGAGCAGGGCCCGGTCCGTCCACGTCCCCGGACACCCAGGGCAGGGGGACTTGAAAACCTTTTCCCAGGCGACCGGAGCCCACGAGGGACCGCACGCGGGCCCGTGCCTCTCTCTGCGGGTCACCCCTCGCGGCCCAGGCCAACGGTCCAAAGGGTGAGAGCCAGGAGAAGGCGGCCCGACCGCCAAGCCACAGTCCTCCGCTCAGGAGGACGCGGAAGAAAGACCCTCTCCCTTGCCACCGCGGCGGCGGCGGCGGCGGCGGCGGCGGCGGCGGCGGCGGCGGCGGCCCGTCCCAGGTCGCGTCGAGTGGCCGTGTCGGTCGGTCCCCGCGGCCGGATGCTGGTCGACCAGGCCAGACGGCCCCACAGGACGGGCTCGAGACTGCGGCGACGGTCACAGCCACATAGACCTGCACGCCCAATCTCAAGCGACAGCAGGAGGCGCCCACGCCTGGGCGCCACCGCGACAGTCGCCACCAACGTCGCCCGGCTCACGGAACTCTGCCTCGGGCCCGGCGGCCCGGTCCCAACCCTCACGAAGGTCGCCGGAGCTCCAGAGACAAGGGACAATATAAAAGCGGCCGCCAGGTGGCTCCCGACAACCGGCTCCAACGTCCCCGGGCCGCCGGGTCCCTGTCGCCGGCCGGCCACCGAGGACGCGGCAGCGCCGGGCCGCCCAAACGCCCGGGCTAAGCCCGGGGCGAGGCGGCGGGCGTCTGGCGCGGCCCTGAGGCGTCCGTCTCGGACGGAGCTAGCTCCCGGGTCGGCACGACACGGCGCCACACCGGCAGCAGACGGGGTTGGGGCGGGGGGGGAGCTGGGAAGATGTCGCCGGGAGGCTGCCTCAAGGGACACGACGCGATTCCTCGGCGGGGGGATAGCCCACGGAGACGCCGGCGGGGCCCGGGGCGGCCGGCACGGGCCGCCCAGAGGGTCACGAGCAAGATCCCCGGCCGGCTGCCCGGACGGACGGAGGGAGGGAGGGAGGGAGGGAGGGAGGGAGAGAGAGAGAGAGGGAGACAGGGAAGGCGGGGACCGGCAAACCGAAACCAGGCAAGCGCTCAGAGAACAACGCAGGAATTCATCCTTTCTCGAACGGTGGATGGAGGTCTTTCAGAAGCAGACACGCAAAGCCCAGAAGCCAGAAAGGAAGGGAAGGATACACTCTGACCCCACACGAGTGGAAACAAACATCTGTCTCTGCCTACACGGCGACAAAGTCCAAAGACAACACGCGCGTGCGTGGGTGGGTGGGGAAATCGCCCTTGCGGTCGGTCGCGAGAACGTGGATTTCAAAACGGACTGACCACACAGTCACGGGCGGGGCTGGCTGGGGTGGTGAGGCGGGGGTTGGCGGAATGCGGGCGGGGGGGGGGGGGGGGGCGGTGGAGGGGGGGGGCGAAGGGGGAGTCAATAGCCATCCACTAAAGAAACTGAGCTCCTAAACGTAAGGCCAGAAACGATCCAACTCTTAGAGGAACACAGAGGCAGAGAACACGCTCTGACCTAGATCACCGCAAGATCCTTTCGGACCCACCTCCCAGAGACGTGGAAATAAAAACCAAGATAAACCCATGGGACCTGATGAAACTTCAAAGCTTTTGCACAGCAAAGGAAACCATAAACAAGACCAAAAGACAACCCTCTCAGAACGACGGGAGGAAATATTTGCAAATGAAGCCACGGACAAAGGATTCATCTCCAAAAGGTAGAAGCAGCTCAGGCAGCTCTCCACAGCCAAAAAAACAAACAACCCCATCCAAACGTGGGCGGAAGACTCAAATAGGCATCTCTCCAAAGAAGATACACAGACCGCCCACCAGCCCACGAAGGAAGGTCACGCTCAACGTCCTTCATCATCAGAGCCATGCACATCAAAACTACCATGAGATAGCATCTCACCCCAGTCAGAATGGCCACCCTCCAAAAATCTAGAAAGGCAATCAGTGCCTGCCGGAGAGGGTGTGGAGAAAAGGGAACACTCTTGCACTCACTCACTCACTGCTGGTGGGAATGTGAATCGGTACAGCCACTATGGAGAACAGGACGGGAGGTTCCTTCCAAAACCACACATACAACGACCCTAGGACCCAGCAATCCCACTACGAGGCCTAGAGAGACCCTGAGAAAACCATCCTTCCAAAAAAGACACGGGGACCAAAATGCTCACTGCAGCTCGATTCACAATAGCCCGGAGACGGAAACAACCCAAGTGTGTCCATCCTCGGATGAACGGATCAAGAAGAGGCGGTACACATCTGCAACGGCATACCGGTCAGCCATAGAGAAAAAGAAAACGAAACTGAGCTCTTCGGAGTGTGTGTAAATGTTTTAGAGTACAAATCAACACAGTTTTAGCCAATTATATATTAATAACAAATGTGTAGAAGCTTAAATAAAAATAGGTGATGCCATTTACAACGGACCTAAATAAAGACTTAAATATAAGCCCACTAAGACATTTATAGGTCCTCTATACTGAAAATTACAAAACGCTGATGAAGAAAAATTTAAAAGTCCCAAACAAAGAGTGAGACATACCTTGTTCATGGATTAGAAAACACAACATGATAAAGATGTCCATTCTCCCCAAGTTAAGAGGCTTAACAGAGTTACTCTTAAAATGCCCTCAAGGTTTTTGTGGAGACAGACAAGCTTATTCTAAGATCTATAGGGTAAGAAGAGGCTGAAGAATAGCTAAAACCATTTGTAAAGGAAGATTAAAACGGGAGGAATGAATCTACCCAATTTCAAGATTTTGCAGTCATGATGGAGGGTAGATCCACAGATCAATGGAATGGAATAGAGAACCCAGAAACAGACTGACATCAATACATGTAACTTGTTTTTGACAGCAGTGCGAAAGCTATCAAGGAAGAATAGACTTTTCAAAAAATGGTACTGAAACAGTTGGACATCCCTCGACAAACACCAACAAACAAAAAATGAACCTTCACCTAAACCTCCACACCTTACACAAAAATTAAATCAAAGGGGATCATAATCTTAAATGTAAAAGCAGGACCTTTTTAGAAAAAAAAATAGGAGAAAATCTTTGGCATCTAGAACTACGTGAATAATTCTTAGACTGGACACCGAAAGTATGATCCATACAAGCAAAAACGGATAAATTGGATCTCATCAAAATGAGTTAAAATGCTTCATAGAAGATCATGTTAAGTGGATGAAAACTCCAATTACACAGTGGGAAAACATATTTGAAAATCCCACATGAGACAAATGACTTGTATCTATAATATACAAAGAACTCTCCAAACAACTTAAAAAAACCCAACTAGAAAATAGGCAGAAGACAGGAACAGACATGTCATGGAGGAGAATATACACATGGCAAAGAGGCCCATGAAAAGATGCTCAACATCGTTAGCCATTGGGGAAATGCCAATTAAGACCATAATGAGGTATCAGAGGAGAACTACACTTAAAGTACCGTGTGTGACCACATCCAATATGCTGGTGGCGAGTCCAGAGGGAAATGATGTCCCATCACCGGTGGGAAAATAAACTGGTTTATAGCCACTCGGAGAGACAGCTTGACAGTCTCTTGGAATCCTCAAAGTAGATTCACCCTACAACGCAGTCATTGTACTCTTGAGCATGTATCCAACAGAGACACAAACTTAAATTAAGTTCCCACAGAAACTTACACGTCCATGTTCATAGCAGTTTCATTTATAACAGCCCAAAACTGGCCACTACCCAAATGTCTTTCAGTGGATGAATGTTGAGACACATGGTGATAACATCTTATAATAGAATACTACCGAGCAACCAAAAGGAACAAATGATTACTATATGCCAAAACTGAAATGAACTTCAAGGGAATGATGCCGAGGGAAACATTTTAAAAAGCCCATCTCCGAAGATGAAGTCATTCAGGATGATATTTACATATTATTCTTAAAATAACAAAACGGTGGAGATGGAGAACAGATTAGAAGTTGCCAAGGGTTAGAGATGGGGGTAGAAAGTACAGCGGGGGATCTTGGTGAGGTCTTTGTGGTCCCTCCCAGTACAAATAATACAGCCATCTTGGTTGTAACCCCGAAAGATGTGTCAAAGCAATTCCTAATAAGAGGTGTCCAGATATTTAGCAATGGCAGCAGATTAGAGGTATAGCTCCCCAACATGACAACTTCAAAACAGATGGGACTCATTCAATGCATATGTTCATTTTAAAAAGGCCAATCACAGGGCCTCCCTGGTGGCGCAGTGGTTGAGAGTCCGCCTGCCGATGCAGGGGATACGGGTTCGTGCCCCGGTCTGGGAGGATCCCATATGCCGCGGAGCGGCTGGGCCCGTGAGCCATGGCCGCTGGGCCTGCGCATCCGGAGCCTGTGCTCCGCAACGGGAGAGGCCACAACAGTGAGAGGCCCGCGTACCGCAAAAATAAATAAATAAATAAATAAAAAAATAAAAAAATAAATAAAAAGGCCAATCACAATACTTAAATGGTATAGATCTTAACGCTATGATTCTAAGGATCCAGCTACCCCAGATGGACTAGCAGGATTTTCTGGACATTCAATCTTATTTAAGACAGTAAATCTTATAATAAGACAGTTAAAACAAGAAAAAAAAAAACCAACTGCAGTTGGATCTTCTCGTAGGAAGATGAGGTGAAAATAGGTAGCAGCGGTTCAAAAGCTTAAGCAGTGGCACCTACATCTGGCTGCACATTAGAATCATCTGAAGCACTTTTTAAAAACCCTCACACCAACAGTTGGTCATCCTAAACCAATAAAATCATTTTAAATCTCCTCGGACGATGCCACTGTCTAGCCAGAAGTGAGAACCAGCGGACGAAGCAGAAGGGGATGTTCCTACAAAGGTTTCTTAACACTACGTCCTTTCACCCAATCAGATTTACCTTCCTGCAAAGGGGTAAAGAAGGCTAGATGTTGTCCATCCTTGCTTAGCTTTCATTAGCACTTGTGACTTGCCCAAAACCTGGATCATGTTTCCCCTAAATTGCATGTGATTTCCTAAGTTTTTCAAATCCAGGGCTAAGGGGTTTGCCAGGATGAGATTTTAAGTGCTCACACAGGGGAAGTCCCTGGCAAACCAGGACAGAGGTCACTCTACACTGAAATGTAAAGCATCCTAAATAACCCTGCCACTGCCCCCAGATACTCGTCTGTGCCATCCAGTGGAGAAAAGGCATTCTCCATCACTACCACGGCAAATGCTGCTGTCCTTGCCTTGGCTACTGCCTATCTTTTCCAGGCGTCACTCCCCTTCACCTGCTGGTGGACGCTTTGGCTAGCTGACAAGGCAGATATTTTCAAACTTTAAGGTGAATAAAAATCATCTGGAGGGCCAGTTATAACAGAGATCACTGAGCCCCAATAGAGTTGCTGATTCCATAGGGCTCGGAC
>NW_027672567.1:192500-202500 GCF_964165515.1 Mesoplodon bidens | reverse complement strand
TCTCAACCCAAAAGTTTTTGGAACAAACGGACAATCTATGATTTGGTAGGTAAAAAATATTTTTGGAACATAAAGTTCTTTGAGACAAGAATGGAGAAGAAAACAAGAAAAAGACAAATCCGAATTCGGAACCCTTAGAAACCTGAATCGGTCATGAACAGGAACTGGGAAGCCATGGTGAACGGGGTCAGTGACACCCGTGTTTCTGGACCGGCAAATGGATGATTCCATTTCATCCCGTCTAGAAGCATACATTTTCACACAGCGTCACTTTTTTAAAATGTTTCCCCACCCCACCCCACCCCACCCCACCCCACCCCGCGCCCCAAAGGGATGCTAGACGTGTGGACTCATACATCGAAACGTCTTTAGTCTCCCCGTCCTAAGGAGACAGAAGTAGGTCCACTGAGACTTGCTGAGCCGTGAACGTCTCCATAGGTTATCTTTGCAAACGATCTAGACGGTCCACGAATTCCCCATCCTTCCACTGACGCCAACTCTAAAGTTTCTAAAGTGACCCAAAAGGAAGGTCTGGGAGAAACTGCTTTTAGGTAGACCTAACCAAAAAGTCATCATCATCATCATCATCATCATCATCATCATCATCATCATCATCATCATCATCAAATAACATAACCTTTCTTAAGGAGTTCCTCCACCTAGAGCTATCGAAATCACTTGTTCTAAATCCCATGACGATGAGATGACCTGTGAACATTTTCCTGAGACTTTAGACGATGTCAGCCATCATCCCCAAGTTCTTTTTCTGGCTGACGAATTGGGTTCACTCCCGTGAGCGTATTGGACTTGGGGGGGTCGACGTAGATAGAAGAAAGGGATGACCTCGAATGCTGATCACGCTAAAGACATGCCTAGTTTCCTAAAACCCATACCTTGACCTCGGCTAGTCTCTGCTGAAGGGTTCATCCTAGATCAGGTGAACTTGCAAAAAACCTTTGGGTCCCTTTGTAGTAGACTGAATTCGGGAGCGAGTGCTTCCTTCGAAGCCATTCAAGAGAGCTCTTCCACAAGCTCACCGTGGCACTCGGATCCGTAGGTACGTAGAAACAGGCCAGCTCTGGAAGGGAGCTCCAGACATACCTGTTCCCAGGCCCTTTCCAGATTCTTGCACAGCAGTGCCCTAGAAATGAAGATCGCATCCACAAGACTCTAAGGCTAGCCAAGCAAAACTTTTTTTTTTATTCAAAGAGGCAGGTTGTACACAAGGGAGGAGGCGGTGTGTGGGGTGAGGGGGAGAAGACAGCTCCCCGAGTTGCTTTGATCACGGAAGGGAGCGTTTGTCTCGGGATCACTGATCATTTCCAGACATCCTCCCAATTCTTGGATCAGCAGCAGCTGGTTGCACGGTGGCTACCTATGGGGAAGAGCAGGTGCTTCCACGAGGGGAAAGAAGCGCATGAGAATTTTCTGCAAGAAAGCACAGGAACAGATAAGGGTTCAAGGTATCGTTGAGCTGCTTGTCTTGGGACACCTATAGGTATAGTCATAGTCGTGGGTGTCAACGTAGGTCAAGGTAATCTTTTACTCCCGGGAGCCTCTTGTATGTGTGTGTGGGGTGGGGTGTGTGTGTGTGTGTGTGGGGGGGGGGGGGTTGCAGGTGTGTGTCTGAGACTCAGGCCCCCAGGGCCTCTGCTCTTTAGCTTGCAAGGCCTGTTTTGCCCTAGGCCATTCCCCAGTCCTTTTCCAAAATATCTGTAGGTCTGTCTCATGCGTACAGACAGACATACCTAGAGATCGACACGACCAGGGATTTCATAGCTTTCATTTAAAAACTTTTAGTCAGCCATGCAGCAGGTAGGACGATCGAAAACTCGCTCTCTTGCTGATTTATAAAGAACCGTTGGGATAGGTGAAGTGTATTTGCTCCGATGGCTGAGGCTTTTTATTATTTGTGAGGAAAGACTTTTAAGAGTTCTGTTGGTCTTGAAGGAGACTGCGAATTAGTGTTTGGGTGAGGGAGCCCTTCCAGCAGTTTGTATTCTTAAAAAGACCACTTCCCCCTCCCCTCCCCCGTTGTTATTTTCAGTTTTATTTTATTTTATTTTTTTAATTTTTCCTTCCCTTGGGTTTCAGGTTCTACCTCATCCAGTCCACTAGCCTTAGTCTCAGGCCATCGCAGGCCGCGTTCACATTTCGGACGTTGTAGAGATGTGCGAGATCAAGACAGTTCACCCAGAGAACTGGGCGGCGGGTGCCTTGCTGACATCCAAAAGCTGATCTGCTCATGCAATTCCATTTCTCCTCCTCCTCCTCCTCCTCCCCCTCCCCCTCCTCGTCCTCCCCCTCCCCCTCCCCCTCGTCCTCCCCGCCCCCCCCCCCCCCCGCCTTCTATGTGCTTCTTTCTGTCTGTCAGGGAGAAGATTTCCAACTCCAATGCAGACCAAAAGATTTCTAGGTTCCCAAACTTCAGGGTTCCATGGATCATGGTGTCCAACTTCTGCACAGGGCCTTCAATAACGGCCCTCTTTCTCCGCGCGCACACAAGTCAACCCCAGACCGAGGCACCCTCAGGGCGAAAACCCTCCAAGATGTCTCCCATCAGACCCCACGCATCAGCACACACACCCTCCCCCGGTTTCTCTTTCGTATCGCGTGGGCTCAGACAGGCAACAACAAACACGTCGACCGATCGTTTTCCTTCAGCGTGTTTCATGAACGTTGCACTGGCCGGAGACACCTCAGTGTGTAACAACAGCTCATCATCCCTGTGTGAGAGGCTTCGGCTTCCCGGTGAAGGGGGTCGAGCCGGGGGAGCCAGGCCCCTCTGTGTGTGTCCACTGTTCATCGGAGTCGTCGGCCTCGCTGTTGTCCCGAGCGATAGCTGGTCCGATGTCTCATCGGTCTTGGGTCATTTTTGGTCCTCTGGCTTTAGAAAGGGTTTTCCACTGGGGTAAAAAGAGCAGGCTTGTTTGGGGCGCTTTCATGGTGGGGAGGAGGGGGTGGTGGCCCATAGAGGTCCCTTCGATTCACCCAATCTCAGGTAGTGCCCTATTCGAAACGTTTGTTCTCATCCCATCAGGGTCCTACCTTCGGAGAGTTTCCCTGCCTTAAACGTCCCCTGCGCGCCCCGCCTAGTCATCATCCACCATCCACCACCACCCCGCTGCTGATCTGTTCACCCTGTCCATGGTTTTTCTTTTCCGAGAAAGAGTGTTACCTATGGCTCGTCCCCACGCTATGTGTCCGTCCATTTCACCTCCTGAAAGACAGGTCTCGGTGACCTCCGAGAGAGTTCTTGGCAGTGAGGAATCAAGCCGCCACCGTCAAGGTCCGCGTGCAGGTTTCTGCGTGGACCTCAGCCGTTCGACTCCCCGCCTCGGGTCCATTCATGACAAGGAGCCCCCCCCCCCCCCGAGGGCCGGGTCTTAAGGTGAGAGTGTGTTTGGCTGTGAAAAACACCACCCGTGTTCACTGAGTTCCCAAAAACGGGGCGGGGGGGGGGTTTGGGGTGGGGGTCGGGGTGGAGCTGAGGGCACGTCACAGCACACCGAAGCGTCCGGAACCCGAGGAGGCGGCGGGCAAGGAAGGAAGATGTCCCCGGGACAAAACCTTCCCTCCCCGTCCTTTGGGTGGATCGATGGCTGGACCTGAGAATTCCATGGACACCAGAGACGGATTTGTGAAACCAGAATTCCAAGAAAGGGGACCTGACTGAGACCCCAAAATGAGTTTCTTTGGGGTTTGTTAGGACGGCAGGCCAGGAGACACCGTGTTCCACCCGACTCCCAAACGGGGCGAGTTTATCGAAGAAAAAAAAAAAAAAAAAAAGCAAAACCAAAAGCAAACACACACACAAACAGAAATCCCACCAACACACACACACACACACACACAGACACAGACACACAGACACAGACACAGACACACACACACACACACACACAGAGAGAGAGAGAGAGAGAGAGAGAGAGAGAGAGAGAGAGAGAGAGAGAGAGAGAGAGAGGAGCGCGCGCTCTGGGTGCCTTTGGGGCACGGCTGATAGAGATGGACATGAAGCAGCAGGACAGCAAGTTGGCATCTCGGCCGGCCTGCCGGGGCCTCGAGAACTTTCCCCAGTGAGCTCTCAGAACCAGGGCCGGGGCGGGGGGGGGGGGTGGCCGCAGAGAGAGGCGGTGGAGGGAGGCCCACGTGACCTGGGAGAGAAGGGGAGTGCTGACCGACCTCGGTTCACCCCGTCCCCCTCCGGCCGAGAACCTGTCTTCGCTTCCTGCCCGCCCTCAGGTGTGTGAGAGGACCATGTTTCTTTCCAAGAAATACCAACACATCCTTTCAGTCTGTTTGTGTGCTTGTTTCTGCTTGTTCGTTTTCTGGACGAGGCCAAAGCAGCCTTCCAGTGGAGGTGTGTGTCCCAAGGAGCATCTGACAGGATGGGAGGGTGCGGGTCAGTCAGTCCATGTGCCAAGAAATGCAGAGAATCTGTCGTAGAAAGAGACTCGGGCCTTTTGCAGAAAGAGGCCAAGAGAGTTCAGATTTGATCCTTCACTGCCCAATAGTCATCACAGCAGTTTCCTGGAAGGGATTGTGTTGCAGGAGCCAGCGTAGGCCTCAGGCCTGCCTCAGCCCGGCAGGCAGGCAGGCAGGCAGGCAGGCAGGCAGGCAGGCAGGCAGGCAGGCAGCGGCTATTGTCTGTTGGTCCCGCCCCCACCCCCACCCCCACCCCCGTTCCTTCTCCAGAGCTCCTTCCTAAGTCCTCTGGACTGACCTTTGCCAGGAGCGGGGGGAGGGGAGGCCCGGACGATTCCTTCGGCAGGGCCTCGTTCAATCGCTCCATTCAAATGCAGAAAGCTCTCCGGTCCAGTTGGAGCCTCTGACCTTGCCTCGAGCTTCTCTTTCATGAATGGCTTTCTCTTTTTTCGTTCCCCCATTTCCCCACCCACCCTTAGGCTGCCCCCTCCAAACTGTAGGGAGGGAAGGAGGGAGAGAGAGAGGAAGGGATGGGAGGAGGATGTGTGAGAAACAGGTTTTGGTTTTTTTGTGTTTTTTTTTTCCCCCAGGCAAAAGGTGTCCCCTCCTTTTCCTAACCCAGGGAAACCCCACTACACCATTTGAGAATCATGGACATGCGTGGAAGCAGATGTCTTCACTTGAGATCTTCCTCCGCAGGAGGACAGAAAGGAGGGCCAGTGTGTCCCTCTTGTGCTGGCCGGTTCTTAAGTGACTTGAATTCAAAATAATCAATAGAGCGTGGAGGCACATTTTGGGGCGGCCTACTCTGGAGCCCAACATTTCCGTCCTCTGAAAGTTCCTTGGAGCATATTAAAGCTGAGCTGGTGACGTGTGTGTGTGTGTGTGTGTGTGTGTGTGTGTGTGTGTGTGTGTGTGTGTGTGTGTGTGTGTGTGTGTGTGTGTGTGTGTGTGTGTGTGTGTGTGTGTGTGTGTGTGTGTGTAGAGAGAGAGAGAGAGAGAGAGAGAGAGAGAGAGAGAGAGAGAGAGAGAGTCAAGGAGATTTCTAAATGTCAGGGTCGAAGCAACCTTAGACGTCTGAAATACCTCTGATGATGTCGTCGGGTGTTTGGTTCGAATTTCGGAGTGGCTCTCACAGAAACAGGCACGAGGATTGTTTCCATAGGAGCCGTTGTGGCCCTTTCTCTAAGGTTTTCATCAAGTTCTCTAGCTTCCGTTTGCAGGGCTTCAGGCCAAGGGCCGTTTTCGTTCTCAGTGATGCCCAGTCAAAAGGGTGGGAGACCATGGCAAAGGTTCATGGAGAGAGTCGTGGCCAGATATCGGAGGGAACTCAGGAAACTTTGGGATGCAGTCCAGTTTTCAGGTTAAGAACAGCACCCTAAGGGAAACGAGGAGCACCAGAATTTCATATCCACAAGTGAGTATCCCCGTTTTGTGGAAACATACTTTTGGCCTCCAAGTAACCTATGCAAATAACGATGGCCAAGGAAATAAGAAGCCTCACTGAGAGTTCCCGAATTAAGGAAGGTAGGGAGAAAAAGATCACCGAATCCATCCTGCTGACAGAGGTATGAGTGACCAAATGGAGGTCCATCTTTAAAAATAAAAAAAATTTTAAAAAAAAAAAAAAAAAAGAAAGAAAGAAAAAGAAAATCGGGTTTTGTTGGTCGGTGTATGTTCTTCCTTGTATCTGGAAAACAAAAGATTTAAGAATCAGTCCTCGTCCCTTTCTGTCTCTCTCTCTCCCTCCCTCTCTCCCCCCTCTCTCTTTACATCTCTAAAGATCTTTCCTATCGATTTTTTTTTCATATTCTTTTCTCTCATAGGCTATGACAAAGTACTGAGTAGACTTTCCTGTGCTCTACAGTAGGAGGGGCTTGTTGACCACCACCTGTTTGATGTACGGCCATGCGTCTCTGTTCATCGCAACCCCCTAAGGTATCCCCCGCTTCCCCAATCAGTCCTACTTTACGCAAGGAGTCCTACACAGTATCATCCTATTCATCGGTTCATTCAACCCCACGTAAGTCCTTCTCGTTCTTCTTGGAGTCCAGTCTTTCCATCGGTTCTGCCGACCTTGCCTGATGATGGAGCGTGACGGTTCCGAAAAGTTGGCCAGAGCTTCTGTGAAGGATTGTAGGATTTGCCCAGCGAAGCGGGTGCCTCGATCTGATCACAGGCGAGGCTGTGGAAGGTAGACCCCCCAAGTGGCAAACACATTCTGTTTTTTTCACAGTCTCTGTACCACGGTGAGGACATCAGGCTTGCAGTGGGGGAAGAAGACCTCAGCCCACACGGAAAACATACCTACGGTCCCAAGAATGTTTGGATGACTGACCCCCCCCCCCCTACTAAGTGGCAGTGGAATGAAGTCCAGTGGCTGGGGTTCAGAGGGTCCAGAAAGAGGAGGTTTTCTTTCCAGAGAGAAAAATAACCACCGCCACCCCCCACCCCCAGGGTCACAAGCATGACAGGTCAGACAGACGTTGCCGCTAGACTGTAGAAGTCTTCCCGCCCGTGTCTAATGACAATTGGAGTCGTCTTCGAGGCACCATGGGCGGGTGAAGGAAGGCAAGGTGGGGGCGTGGGGAGGTTGGCCAGGGGGGGACCGGCTGGGCCGCCGCCGTCCCCCGTCTGCCAGAGCCCCGACCGACCGGCTGTGGAAAGGACAGAGTGTGTGCCCCGCCACCCGCCCACCCCCACCACCTTTCTTTCAACAGGGCTGTCGGTTGTTGCCGCCTTGGCGTGAAAGTCGGTGAGAACATATCTCCCCGATACTGGGTTCAGTCCCTTTCGCGTGAGCCTCCATTTTGCTCATTCTCTCCTGCGTAACAAGGTCCAAAACAGGGAGACCCTTAGACTTGTGGAGCCATGAACATGTCAGTATTGTATCTTACGTGGACAGGATGTAGACACTCGCTGAGATGTCACCCTGTCGTGGCACTTAGCCAACCTCTCAGCCCTGAGATGACCAGAGATGTTAGAAAGTCTTGAAGTCGGCCTATGGAAAAGCATCCCTGGGGGGAGAGTTCCCCTTCCTTCCACCTTCTTCTCTCGTCCGTCCCCATCTACGTCCTCTATTCGTCATGAGCCATCCCACTCAGAGGATGCGTGCCCATGTCATGAGACATGAAGGCGGCTCCGTTCGTCATGATCTCTGCACCTCCCTCCCGCCCCCCTCCCCTTTCACGTGAGAGAGTGTCTTCCTGATTTCAGAGGGGAGAAGGAAAGGAGAGTCAGAGTGTCCCTCTCGTGGTGTTGTCACCCTAATGCATTCCAGAACGTCCCTATCCCTAGGCCACGGAGGCACCTTTGGGGGTGGCCTACTCAGGGCCCCAAGACTTTCAAAGTCCAACTCACCGGAGGAGGTCAGTGTCCTTCACGCCACCGAACCCGAACTGGTGAACCCGATGGCTGACTAGGAGATGATGTGCCCTCGGGCCACCCACCCGTTTACAACACAGAACCAAACACCCTCTCCTCGAGGACTCGGAAATAAGCACTGCACAGGACAGTAGGTGTTTCATGGTGTCCCTGAGAAGGCAAGGCAGGGAGAATTTTATTTTTTGAAAAGCTCATCTTCTCACAGCATTTACACTATGAAGAGAGGCTGCAACTTCATTGGGGGCGGGGCCGGTGAAGGCCAGGGAGCCTGGCAACACAGAAGAGCCACGGAGGCTGTGTGCGCCCCCAAGGATGTCCGGCGTCTCCTCTCACTTGGCGGGGGGTGGGGTGGGGGTGGGGTGGGGTGGGGGTCGAGATGCCTGTCTGTCTGTCTGCATTCATCCGTCGTGGGAGAGGACAAACGATGTTCCGAGGGAGACAGAGGAGAAAGAGGGAGGAGGGAGGGAGAGGGGGGGGAGAGAGAGAGAGAGAGAGAGAGAGAGAGAGAGAGAGAGAGAGAGAGAGAGAGAGAGAGAGAGAGAGAAACACAGAGGGAGACAGAGCGAAAGAAAGAGAGGAGAGGGGAAGCAAGAGATAAAGAAGGGGAGGAAGAGCAGGGGTGTGGGGGAGAGCTAGCGAAAGAGCGCTAGAGACCGACCGGGAGAAAGAGAGGCAGAGACAGAGGCAGAGGCAGAGGCAGAGGCAGAGAGCGAGCGACAGGGAGCCAGGTAAAGGACACTGCGCTTGGGTGTCTTCTGAGTGTTCGCATGTGTTTTCTGAGCTATGGAGATCAGGATCAGTCCCAGGAGAAGAAGAGAGTCTGTCTGCCAGCCCCACCCGGCACTGCTTGTCTTTGGCAGAGATGAGAGTTTTCTAAGTTGGGCCCCCCCCCCCCAATGAGGGAGGCTGTCCCTTGTGTTCTGCCCGTGACCCTGATTGGGGTGGATGGGGCTTGTCCCCTCTCCCCACCCGCACCCCCACCCCCAAGTCGGGAACCTCTGTTTCCACCTCTTTGCACACTCCATTCATTCTGAGACCATCTTCGGCATAGTCCTTTCCATGTTAAAAAGGATACGCCCTTGCCAAGAGACCCAAGTTCTGGAACCTCCAATGGATCAATGATCCTAAAAACCATGGATGAGGGCTAGCGTGGCTAACTCTCCATCCTTCCACTGCACGGCATTGAATGAATGAATCCATCCATCCTTTTTAAAGCGTTCATTTAAAAAAAAAAGGAGGAGGAGGAGGAGGAGGAGGAGGAGGAGGAGGAGGAGGAGGAGGTGGAGGAGGAGGTGGAGGAGGAGGAGGAGGAGGAGGAGGAGGAGGAGGAGGAGGAGGAGGAGGAGGAGGAGAAAGAGTGGCTACCATTCCCCGCCCCCCTGGCCTCTGGCCCACGAAGTCAAATCCCCTGCCGTCCTCCCACCCTAACGAATACCCCCGCCCTTCAGAAATCGGCCCCGCCCACCCAGGCCGGCCCAGCCATCTGGTCGACCTCTTTGGCCCGTATAAAAAGCGACCGACCGGCAGGTGGCGCCCGGCAACCGGCAGTCGAGTGAGCGGACAGCAATCGGGATCGGGAGCAGCAGGGCGGCCGGGGGGCCGGGGGGCCGTGCGGCGGGGCGAGGGGGCGAGGGGGACACGATGAGGAACCCGATCCTCCTGGTGCGCATTTCTCCGCTCAGCGACGGCCGCGGACGGGGCACTGGGGACCTGGGGACCCGGAAGCAGTTTTCCCCAGCGTCCCTGCGATTGCACGGAAGGTGGACAGCAGGGCGGCGTCAGCCGGCACGAGTACGCCGAGAATTTAGAATATAGGATCGATAAACGGCCAACATCTGGGGCCCGGGGAGCCCAAGTCCGCGCGAGACAACTGGTCGACCTCGACAACGCGGAGAGGACAAGGGGGGGAGGAGGGGGAGGAGGAGGAGGAGGAGGAGGAGGAGGAGGAGGAGGAGGAGGAGGTGGAGGAGGAGGAGGAGGAGGAGGAGGAGGAGGAGGAGGAGGAGGTGGAGGAGGAGGAGGAGGAGGTGGAGGAGGAGGAGGTGGAGGAGGAGGAGGTGGAGGAGGAGGAGGAGGAGGAGGAGGAGGAGGAGGAGGAGGAGGAGGAGGAGGAGGAGGAGGAGGAGGAGGAGGAAGAGTGGCTACCATTCCCCGCCCCCCTGGCCTCTGGCCCACGAAGTCAAATCCCCTG
>NW_027672567.1:170000-180000 GCF_964165515.1 Mesoplodon bidens | reverse complement strand
ACGGACGGCCTTCCGCCCCCACCCTCGCCCAACACGCAACCGACGCCGGCGGACGGGCGGCGACGGCGGAGGACCACGGAGCGGAACCGCGGCGGGCCCGCGAAGCGAAGCACCCAGGGGCGCGGCCCGGGGGTCGGCAGACGCGACGGACGCGGCAGACGGACGGACGTGGGAGAGAGGGCCGACGAGGCGCGCGGCTGGCTCGGCCCGCCGTCGCGGAGACGCGACGACCACCTCCCCGCACGAGACGCGGCGGCGGCGCGGCGGGAGGCGGGAGGCCACGCGCCGACGCGAGGGGGCCCGGGGACCATCCGTAGGGCACGGACGCGAGTCGGCCGCCGGGGCGCGACACGGGGTCTCACCGCCAGAGGCCTCCAGCGCAGGGGCGGTCCCGCGACACACAACCCAGGACGCCGACTGGCCTCCTCCTCGGCCCCCACAACCACAGGGTCCCCCCTCGCGGGGCTCGCGACCACCCACCACCACCGCCGTACCTGCACGAGCCGCGACAACACTCTCCCGCACGCACACCGGCCGCCCCGCGGGCCCCCCCTACACACACACACCCCTCCGCCGCGCCCGACTCCCGCACCCCGCCTCAGGAACCGTGAGCACGCCACCCGGGGACGCCGCCGGCCGAGGCGGCCGGGGGGGGCGACACCCTCACGTGGGCGAGGCCAGCTCGGTCCCAGAGGACGGGGGGGGAAGGGGTCACGGAGGGGTGGGGGCGGGTTAGGGCCGGCGGCGACGGGGAGGGGGGCGGCGGCACGCACGCACGCACACAGCGAGGGCCGCGGGGCAGGGGCGCGGGGGGCGCTGCCCAGGGAGAGGAAGGGCCGAGGACACGACCGGGCCACCAGGAAAACAAGCGCGGGGTCCCACCGCCACACGCACGAAGGCGGTCCCACGACGCCTGAGACGCCGGCCGGCCCCAGCCACCCCGGGGCCTCCCACGACCCGGCCCCGCCGCCGGGGGGCCCGCGTGTGCGACGTTCCCCCCGCGTGGCACGGAGGGACCCGTCCGCCCAAACGCCACACCTCAACGTCCTCGCCGCCTCCGCCTGCATCCAAGTCCGACCCCCGGGGGGCTCGTGCCCCGGGGCAACGCTCCCGAGCGAGGCGACCCGCACCGTGCCCACACACCGCCCGCCACCCGCCGCGACGAGCGGTCAGGGCAAGGCGCGACGGGCTCCTCGTGGCTGCGGGACTGGGGAGCCGGGACGCCCGGGCGTCCCCTCCCCGCCCCCTCGGGCTCCACACCACCGGGGTCGCCGCGCGCACACGCGTGCACACGGCCCCGCGCCGGACGCCGGCCTGGCGGGACCCTCCCCCGACTCAGAGGGGGGAGGCGCGGGCCGCGGTAGGCAAAGAGCGGCGAGGCGAGGGACTCTTGCCCACGTGCTCTGGCAGTCGCCCTCGTGGCCACTGCACGCTTGGGAGGGGCAGCGGCTGGGGGGTCCGGTACCCCAAGGCTCCCTCTCGGATCGCTAGAGAAGGCTTTCTCACCGAGGGGGCGTCATCCCCCACCCATCGTCTCTCCCCCTTCGGGCCCGCGGAGGCGCTCCACGAGCCGCCGCCGAGTCCACGACTGGGCGGGGGTGGGGTTTGGGGGGAGGTCTGCGGTACGGGGAGGCACACGGCCCAAAGGGGCGTCCGCGGCCACAGCCAGGGGGCACAACCTCCGCCGTGCCGCCCCCGGGCTCGTCTATGGGGGGCTCCGGAAGGAGGGAGTGCACGCCCGAGGAGCGCGACAGAAACCCCCCTTCCTCACAGAGGCCCCCCGGCCCAACACGATCGCACCCACGCCCGTGTGCCACGCCCTGGCCACACTCATGTCCCCCTCGCAGCACACACCGTGCGAGGACGACGGCGACGAGGCGGCACCTGTCCCGTCCCCCCCATCGGGGGGGGGGAGAGAGAGAGAGAGAGAGAGAGAGACAGGCACACACACCCCCGCCGCCTTCCCCTTGACCGTCTCGCCCCCCCCTCTCACCGAGGAGAGCCACTCACGGGACACACCACCGCGGCGGGGACCCGAGGAGCACGCTGGGAATAAGGGAACGACACCACCGCTCGGCCTCGGGCACCTGAGGGACGACCCGGAGCGCTCCAGGGGCACCACAGAGGACCAAGCAAGGCACGCTCACGCGCCGGCAGGGGCGCGCAGCGCAGCGGCGGGACGGCCCCCCCCACCGACGCGGGGAGGACCGCTCGCGAGGCGCACGCCAAGGAGGCGAAGCAAGAGGGTCTGCTGCGTCCGAGGACCACGGGCCCGCCCACGCCGTGAGGCCGGGGGACCGAGGGTCAGGGCCGGGAGACCACACCAGCCCCCGCGCCTTCCACACACACCTCTCGACGGGTCGGGAGTGCGTGACGGGAGAGGCGAGGGGGCACGCCGCGGGCACAACGAGAAGAGCGGTCCCGTTCGACAAGAACGTCCGTCCCTCGTCTGGCGCGACTTCGGCCCGGCCCAGGAGAGCGCGACATCACCACATCGATCCGTCAATAATCCGGAGAGCCACGGGCCACAGGGCCCCGAAGGCGGGGGAGGGGCACGGCGAGGACCATCACCCGAGGAGCCTGCTTCAGCCTCACCGGCACACCACCGCCCCACACCCTCTCCTCTCCTCTCGGGCAACTCCAGTGGCCGACGACCCCGCGAGGAGAACGCCTGACACGTGGCACAGAGCCTGCGGGGGGGTGGGGTCGTCGCAGCCACCACCGGGTGCCTCGCGGCGGGGCGAGGTGGAGTCGCACGGGGCGGAAGACCCACGCGCCACCCCTCGCGCCCCGCCGCCCTCGGGTGAGCCAGAGACCGGAGGCGGCACCGCGGGTCGGGTCAGCCGGGCGCACACACAGGCACACACGAGAGCCGGCGCGCAGGCCCAGGCGGGCGGCTCAAGGGGCGAGGGGACGGTTCGGGCGCCGGACGGCGGCCCGCGGCCCACAGCCCAGATCCCTGCGTGCGCCCAGAGCCCCAAAGTCCCTCAGCGACTAGACGCCAGAGAACACCGTGTCAGCACCTACCTGGTGGCAAAAAAGGCCCATTTCGGGCGAAAAATATCACAGCGCCCGGGAGCGGGGCCCATCCACGAATCGCGGGGGGGACCCCGAAACCTCGGTCCGGCCACCTGTCCCCAACTCTTCCCCATCCACACCAGCCCCGGAGCTCTCGGGGGCCACCTGGTCGACCCGAGGAGCGTGGCGACCAAGTGGGGGCGGGGAACCGTGGGGGGGTGGGGGGGGGTGGGGGGGTGGGGAGGCAGCGAGCGGGCCGGGGTCGCCCTCCCCGGTTCGCCCGCCCGCCCGCCCGCGCGGGCAGGTCCCGGTCCCCCTCCGAGTCTCCGGGCGAAGACGGTTCAAGAAAAAGAAAATGTCCCACACTCGGCCGCCTCCGACGAGCGGGCCCCACGAGGGAGCGCGCCGGGGCCCGGGCCGCCCAGGAAGGAACGGCTCGGGCCGGTCCCCACCCCGGGGCTCGCGGTGGAGGACGGTGGGGCGGGGGAGGGTGAGAAAAAGTCGCGTCCGCCGACCGACCGGGACCCACGTGGGCCCGCTGAAGGGCCGGGTGCGCCCTCCCCGGCCACCCCGCGCGAGCAGGGCCCGGTCCGTCCACGTCCCCGGACACCCAGGGCAGGGGGACTTGAAAACCTTTTCCCAGGCGACCGGAGCCCACGAGGGACCGCACGCGGGCCCGTGCCTCTCTCTGCGGGTCACCCCTCGCGGCCCAGGCCAACGGTCCAAAGGGTGAGAGCCAGGAGAAGGCGGCCCGACCGCCAAGCCACAGTCCTCCGCTCAGGAGGACGCGGAAGAAAGACCCTCTCCCTTGCCACCGCGGCGGCGGCGGCGGCGGCGGCGGCGGCGGCGGCGGCGGCGGCGGCCCGTCCCAGGTCGCGTCGAGTGGCCGTGTCGGTCGGTCCCCGCGGCCGGATGCTGGTCGACCAGGCCAGACGGCCCCACAGGACGGGCTCGAGACTGCGGCGACGGTCACAGCCACATAGACCTGCACGCCCAATCTCAAGCGACAGCAGGAGGCGCCCACGCCTGGGCGCCACCGCGACAGTCGCCACCAACGTCGCCCGGCTCACGGAACTCTGCCTCGGGCCCGGCGGCCCGGTCCCAACCCTCACGAAGGTCGCCGGAGCTCCAGAGACAAGGGACAATATAAAAGCGGCCGCCAGGTGGCTCCCGACAACCGGCTCCAACGTCCCCGGGCCGCCGGGTCCCTGTCGCCGGCCGGCCACCGAGGACGCGGCAGCGCCGGGCCGCCCAAACGCCCGGGCTAAGCCCGGGGCGAGGCGGCGGGCGTCTGGCGCGGCCCTGAGGCGTCCGTCTCGGACGGAGCTAGCTCCCGGGTCGGCACGACACGGCGCCACACCGGCAGCAGACGGGGTTGGGGCGGGGGGGGAGCTGGGAAGATGTCGCCGGGAGGCTGCCTCAAGGGACACGACGCGATTCCTCGGCGGGGGGATAGCCCACGGAGACGCCGGCGGGGCCCGGGGCGGCCGGCACGGGCCGCCCAGAGGGTCACGAGCAAGATCCCCGGCCGGCTGCCCGGACGGACGGAGGGAGGGAGGGAGGGAGGGAGGGAGGGAGAGAGAGAGAGAGGGAGACAGGGAAGGCGGGGACCGGCAAACCGAAACCAGGCAAGCGCTCAGAGAACAACGCAGGAATTCATCCTTTCTCGAACGGTGGATGGAGGTCTTTCAGAAGCAGACACGCAAAGCCCAGAAGCCAGAAAGGAAGGGAAGGATACACTCTGACCCCACACGAGTGGAAACAAACATCTGTCTCTGCCTACACGGCGACAAAGTCCAAAGACAACACGCGCGTGCGTGGGTGGGTGGGGAAATCGCCCTTGCGGTCGGTCGCGAGAACGTGGATTTCAAAACGGACTGACCACACAGTCACGGGCGGGGCTGGCTGGGGTGGTGAGGCGGGGGTTGGCGGAATGCGGGCGGGGGGGGGGGGGGGGGCGGTGGAGGGGGGGGGCGAAGGGGGAGTCAATAGCCATCCACTAAAGAAACTGAGCTCCTAAACGTAAGGCCAGAAACGATCCAACTCTTAGAGGAACACAGAGGCAGAGAACACGCTCTGACCTAGATCACCGCAAGATCCTTTCGGACCCACCTCCCAGAGACGTGGAAATAAAAACCAAGATAAACCCATGGGACCTGATGAAACTTCAAAGCTTTTGCACAGCAAAGGAAACCATAAACAAGACCAAAAGACAACCCTCTCAGAACGACGGGAGGAAATATTTGCAAATGAAGCCACGGACAAAGGATTCATCTCCAAAAGGTAGAAGCAGCTCAGGCAGCTCTCCACAGCCAAAAAAACAAACAACCCCATCCAAACGTGGGCGGAAGACTCAAATAGGCATCTCTCCAAAGAAGATACACAGACCGCCCACCAGCCCACGAAGGAAGGTCACGCTCAACGTCCTTCATCATCAGAGCCATGCACATCAAAACTACCATGAGATAGCATCTCACCCCAGTCAGAATGGCCACCCTCCAAAAATCTAGAAAGGCAATCAGTGCCTGCCGGAGAGGGTGTGGAGAAAAGGGAACACTCTTGCACTCACTCACTCACTGCTGGTGGGAATGTGAATCGGTACAGCCACTATGGAGAACAGGACGGGAGGTTCCTTCCAAAACCACACATACAACGACCCTAGGACCCAGCAATCCCACTACGAGGCCTAGAGAGACCCTGAGAAAACCATCCTTCCAAAAAAGACACGGGGACCAAAATGCTCACTGCAGCTCGATTCACAATAGCCCGGAGACGGAAACAACCCAAGTGTGTCCATCCTCGGATGAACGGATCAAGAAGAGGCGGTACACATCTGCAACGGCATACCGGTCAGCCATAGAGAAAAAGAAAACGAAACTGAGCTCTTCGGAGTGTGTGTAAATGTTTTAGAGTACAAATCAACACAGTTTTAGCCAATTATATATTAATAACAAATGTGTAGAAGCTTAAATAAAAATAGGTGATGCCATTTACAACGGACCTAAATAAAGACTTAAATATAAGCCCACTAAGACATTTATAGGTCCTCTATACTGAAAATTACAAAACGCTGATGAAGAAAAATTTAAAAGTCCCAAACAAAGAGTGAGACATACCTTGTTCATGGATTAGAAAACACAACATGATAAAGATGTCCATTCTCCCCAAGTTAAGAGGCTTAACAGAGTTACTCTTAAAATGCCCTCAAGGTTTTTGTGGAGACAGACAAGCTTATTCTAAGATCTATAGGGTAAGAAGAGGCTGAAGAATAGCTAAAACCATTTGTAAAGGAAGATTAAAACGGGAGGAATGAATCTACCCAATTTCAAGATTTTGCAGTCATGATGGAGGGTAGATCCACAGATCAATGGAATGGAATAGAGAACCCAGAAACAGACTGACATCAATACATGTAACTTGTTTTTGACAGCAGTGCGAAAGCTATCAAGGAAGAATAGACTTTTCAAAAAATGGTACTGAAACAGTTGGACATCCCTCGACAAACACCAACAAACAAAAAATGAACCTTCACCTAAACCTCCACACCTTACACAAAAATTAAATCAAAGGGGATCATAATCTTAAATGTAAAAGCAGGACCTTTTTAGAAAAAAAAATAGGAGAAAATCTTTGGCATCTAGAACTACGTGAATAATTCTTAGACTGGACACCGAAAGTATGATCCATACAAGCAAAAACGGATAAATTGGATCTCATCAAAATGAGTTAAAATGCTTCATAGAAGATCATGTTAAGTGGATGAAAACTCCAATTACACAGTGGGAAAACATATTTGAAAATCCCACATGAGACAAATGACTTGTATCTATAATATACAAAGAACTCTCCAAACAACTTAAAAAAACCCAACTAGAAAATAGGCAGAAGACAGGAACAGACATGTCATGGAGGAGAATATACACATGGCAAAGAGGCCCATGAAAAGATGCTCAACATCGTTAGCCATTGGGGAAATGCCAATTAAGACCATAATGAGGTATCAGAGGAGAACTACACTTAAAGTACCGTGTGTGACCACATCCAATATGCTGGTGGCGAGTCCAGAGGGAAATGATGTCCCATCACCGGTGGGAAAATAAACTGGTTTATAGCCACTCGGAGAGACAGCTTGACAGTCTCTTGGAATCCTCAAAGTAGATTCACCCTACAACGCAGTCATTGTACTCTTGAGCATGTATCCAACAGAGACACAAACTTAAATTAAGTTCCCACAGAAACTTACACGTCCATGTTCATAGCAGTTTCATTTATAACAGCCCAAAACTGGCCACTACCCAAATGTCTTTCAGTGGATGAATGTTGAGACACATGGTGATAACATCTTATAATAGAATACTACCGAGCAACCAAAAGGAACAAATGATTACTATATGCCAAAACTGAAATGAACTTCAAGGGAATGATGCCGAGGGAAACATTTTAAAAAGCCCATCTCCGAAGATGAAGTCATTCAGGATGATATTTACATATTATTCTTAAAATAACAAAACGGTGGAGATGGAGAACAGATTAGAAGTTGCCAAGGGTTAGAGATGGGGGTAGAAAGTACAGCGGGGGATCTTGGTGAGGTCTTTGTGGTCCCTCCCAGTACAAATAATACAGCCATCTTGGTTGTAACCCCGAAAGATGTGTCAAAGCAATTCCTAATAAGAGGTGTCCAGATATTTAGCAATGGCAGCAGATTAGAGGTATAGCTCCCCAACATGACAACTTCAAAACAGATGGGACTCATTCAATGCATATGTTCATTTTAAAAAGGCCAATCACAGGGCCTCCCTGGTGGCGCAGTGGTTGAGAGTCCGCCTGCCGATGCAGGGGATACGGGTTCGTGCCCCGGTCTGGGAGGATCCCATATGCCGCGGAGCGGCTGGGCCCGTGAGCCATGGCCGCTGGGCCTGCGCATCCGGAGCCTGTGCTCCGCAACGGGAGAGGCCACAACAGTGAGAGGCCCGCGTACCGCAAAAATAAATAAATAAATAAATAAATAAATAAAAAAATAAATAAAAAGGCCAATCACAATACTTAAATGGTATAGATCTTAACGCTATGATTCTAAGGATCCAGCTACCCCAGATGGACTAGCAGGATTTTCTGGACATTCAATCTTATTTAAGACAGTAAATCTTATAATAAGACAGTTAAAACAAGAAAAAAAAAAACCAACTGCAGTTGGATCTTCTCGTAGGAAGATGAGGTGAAAATAGGTAGCAGCGGTTCAAAAGCTTAAGCAGTGGCACCTACATCTGGCTGCACATTAGAATCATCTGAAGCACTTTTTAAAAACCCTCACACCAACAGTTGGTCATCCTAAACCAATAAAATCATTTTAAATCTCCTCGGACGATGCCACTGTCTAGCCAGAAGTGAGAACCAGCGGACGAAGCAGAAGGGGATGTTCCTACAAAGGTTTCTTAACACTACGTCCTTTCACCCAATCAGATTTACCTTCCTGCAAAGGGGTAAAGAAGGCTAGATGTTGTCCATCCTTGCTTAGCTTTCATTAGCACTTGTGACTTGCCCAAAACCTGGATCATGTTTCCCCTAAATTGCATGTGATTTCCTAAGTTTTTCAAATCCAGGGCTAAGGGGTTTGCCAGGATGAGATTTTAAGTGCTCACACAGGGGAAGTCCCTGGCAAACCAGGACAGAGGTCACTCTACACTGAAATGTAAAGCATCCTAAATAACCCTGCCACTGCCCCCAGATACTCGTCTGTGCCATCCAGTGGAGAAAAGGCATTCTCCATCACTACCACGGCAAATGCTGCTGTCCTTGCCTTGGCTACTGCCTATCTTTTCCAGGCGTCACTCCCCTTCACCTGCTGGTGGACGCTTTGGCTAGCTGACAAGGCAGATATTTTCAAACTTTAAGGTGAATAAAAATCATCTGGAGGGCCAGTTATAACAGAGATCACTGAGCCCCAATAGAGTTGCTGATTCCATAGGGCTCGGACGGGGGCCTAAAACTTGAGTATCTGACACAGTATCAGGGGACGCCGGTAAAGCCGGTCAGGTTGTTACCGAATGCACGTTCGTGTGTCTGAAGCACAGTGAGGCCCAACAAACCGAAAGGTTGGAGTCTGGAGCAGAGAAAGGTTTATTGCAGGATCGAGCAAGGAGAGGGGTGGCCCGTGTTCCAAAACACCCTGACATCTCCAAAGGATGTCAGCAAAGCATTTTTAAAGGCCAGGTGAGGGAGGGACGTCCCAGGGAATGTGATCAGCTCGTGCACAATCCTCTGACGGGCTGATGTTGAGGCCACAGGACAGGTCACATGATCCATCCTTAGGTGCCAGGAGGTCTGGGGGCTACGTGCTCATGATCATCAAGGAGTTCATTTCTTCCATTGGGTGGTGGTTTTTGGCATCTGAAAACTCCAGAAATACGCCTGAGATACTATTATCTGAGTACTTCAGAGAGGAACTACAGCAGAGGCTATGGGGGATGGGTCTGTCCTAGGAAGGCCCCATAGGGTACTGCTCGGTTACAAGGTCACCATACTTTGAGAACCACTGCTCTAGTGGCTTGGAATGTTAAGCAAGTAATGGAAGAATCCCTATCCAGATCCAGCTTCTCGTATCGCCAGCTATTTTGGTGGGGGGAAGGGTAACTTGGGTCCTTGCTTGGACTTCTTGTTCACTTATATCAAAGCCTATTTGAGGCCGTGTGCTCGGCAAGACGCAAGAGGGAAGGGATGTGCGAACAGATAGATGTATATGGGACGACCGATTCACTTTGTTAGAAAGCAGAAAGTCATCCTAAAAAGAAGAAAAGAAAAAGAAAAGAAACATCTGTTCCGACACACCTGCACGATGCAACACCCTGCGTGCGAGCGTGTGCGTGTGCGTGTGCGTGCGTGGGGGGGGGTGCTCGTGTGTGTGTGTGTGTGTGTGTGTGTGTGTGTGTGTGTGCGCGCGCGTGTG
The DNA here is from genome assembly GCF_964165515.1 of Mesoplodon bidens. Classification (NCBI taxonomy): domain Eukaryota; kingdom Metazoa; phylum Chordata; class Mammalia; order Artiodactyla; family Ziphiidae; genus Mesoplodon; species Mesoplodon bidens. The sequence goes on along the minus strand of NW_027672567.1, from coordinate 170,039 downwards.
TGTGTGGAGTGCGGTAAGTATGGACAGCAACGAACCGTC
>NW_027672567.1:157500-167500 GCF_964165515.1 Mesoplodon bidens | reverse complement strand
TTTGTGCTCTCTGGGTCCTGAACTCTCTCTCGAAGTGTTTTTCTTCATGGGAACGTTTGCACCAAAGTCATCGCCTGGAGTCATCTTCAACCTGTCCTCCCGCCTTCCCCCTCCACCACCCCCACCAGCACCCCCCCACCCCACCCCACCCCTCCTCCTCCTCCTCCTCCTCCTCCTCCTCCTCCTCCTCCTCCTCCTCCTCCTCCTCCTCCTCCTCCTCCTCCATTTTCTTCTTTGTATTCTTCAGCTCTCCTTGCGCTGGTCTCTCACACGGTGGCAGTGTTGTCCTAGGCATGCTCAGGTGTCTCCTAACCCCGTCCAAGTGGACTTCCAGTGTCACCATTGTGGGTTTCTCAGCCGCACTTTCGTCGTTCTCGGGCAATCCTTTCTTTTTCTTTTCCACGGACGGGGGAGACCGGGGCGGGGAGCAACACAACGACACACTGCGCGTGACCTGGAAAACAGACACATACACACCAGGCAACCACCGACAGGCTCTGAAAGAGGATCGGTCCCTGGACCCCCCCCCCCCCCGGGACACGCACGTTTATTATGTGTGTGTGGAGTCACGGCAGACTGAACAGGCAGCAGCAGCAGCGCACACACACACTCTGAACTTCACGCACACAGCTGTGCCGCGTGCACAGTTCATCCATCCACTGTGAAAACGGACATGGGAAATACGTCGTTAGGCTCTTGGTGCGATTTCACCTAGTCACTGAAATGTGTGTACACTGGAACCAGGGACAGTGAGCTCGCGCGCGCGCGCGCGCGCCCTCTCTCTCTCTCTCTCTCTCTCTCTCTCTCTCTCTCTCTCTCTCTCTTCTCTCTCTCTGTCTGTCTCTCTCTCTCTCTCTCCCCCCCCCCACCCGCGTCATTTCTATCAAAGGTCGCCCAATGAAGACTCGTTTGTTTCCAAACCCAGTTTCCTTTCATTAAAGTTGGTGGGAGCTTTCCCTAAGGATTGCATGGGAAGGTGTTTTCCTCATTCGTTTTAGTCGTTTTCCTTAGAACTAGAAAATTAGAATTCTGCTGAATGATGAACATGCACCTCGCTTAAGTTTCTGCTAGGAAATGCATGCACCATGTTGATCGAACGAAAAGCAAAATGATTTTATAGCAAGGTTTTCTCTCCACTTCAGATGACTTTGACAGGGCGGGGATAGGGGAGGCTTGGGGTGTCTGTTTTTAATTGAAGGTCCTCTGAAATGTCAGTAAGTGCTCGTGAACATACTCATGTGTACTTTTTTCCTCCGTCCAATGACCAATCATCTGGCAGAAGGAGAGCCTCCTCACCGGCAAACAACATTCCGACACTTAATGAGAAAATACATTTCTGCTACTTTCGCCTAAAACTGCAAAGCCCCTTATTGAAGCTAATGGAATGAAAAAGAAATCCCTTGTACCTAGGAACAGAACCAAGTGAAAGAAACACAATGCACAGATTGAGGGAAAAAAAGAAAGAGAGAGAGAGAGAGAAAGAAAGAAAAAAATCTCTCAACCCAAAAGTTTTTGGAACAAACGGACAATCTATGATTTGGTAGGTAAAAAATATTTTTGGAACATAAAGTTCTTTGAGACAAGAATGGAGAAGAAAACAAGAAAAAGACAAATCCGAATTCGGAACCCTTAGAAACCTGAATCGGTCATGAACAGGAACTGGGAAGCCATGGTGAACGGGGTCAGTGACACCCGTGTTTCTGGACCGGCAAATGGATGATTCCATTTCATCCCGTCTAGAAGCATACATTTTCACACAGCGTCACTTTTTTAAAATGTTTCCCCACCCCACCCCACCCCACCCCACCCCACCCCGCGCCCCAAAGGGATGCTAGACGTGTGGACTCATACATCGAAACGTCTTTAGTCTCCCCGTCCTAAGGAGACAGAAGTAGGTCCACTGAGACTTGCTGAGCCGTGAACGTCTCCATAGGTTATCTTTGCAAACGATCTAGACGGTCCACGAATTCCCCATCCTTCCACTGACGCCAACTCTAAAGTTTCTAAAGTGACCCAAAAGGAAGGTCTGGGAGAAACTGCTTTTAGGTAGACCTAACCAAAAAGTCATCATCATCATCATCATCATCATCATCATCATCATCATCATCATCATCATCATCAAATAACATAACCTTTCTTAAGGAGTTCCTCCACCTAGAGCTATCGAAATCACTTGTTCTAAATCCCATGACGATGAGATGACCTGTGAACATTTTCCTGAGACTTTAGACGATGTCAGCCATCATCCCCAAGTTCTTTTTCTGGCTGACGAATTGGGTTCACTCCCGTGAGCGTATTGGACTTGGGGGGGTCGACGTAGATAGAAGAAAGGGATGACCTCGAATGCTGATCACGCTAAAGACATGCCTAGTTTCCTAAAACCCATACCTTGACCTCGGCTAGTCTCTGCTGAAGGGTTCATCCTAGATCAGGTGAACTTGCAAAAAACCTTTGGGTCCCTTTGTAGTAGACTGAATTCGGGAGCGAGTGCTTCCTTCGAAGCCATTCAAGAGAGCTCTTCCACAAGCTCACCGTGGCACTCGGATCCGTAGGTACGTAGAAACAGGCCAGCTCTGGAAGGGAGCTCCAGACATACCTGTTCCCAGGCCCTTTCCAGATTCTTGCACAGCAGTGCCCTAGAAATGAAGATCGCATCCACAAGACTCTAAGGCTAGCCAAGCAAAACTTTTTTTTTTATTCAAAGAGGCAGGTTGTACACAAGGGAGGAGGCGGTGTGTGGGGTGAGGGGGAGAAGACAGCTCCCCGAGTTGCTTTGATCACGGAAGGGAGCGTTTGTCTCGGGATCACTGATCATTTCCAGACATCCTCCCAATTCTTGGATCAGCAGCAGCTGGTTGCACGGTGGCTACCTATGGGGAAGAGCAGGTGCTTCCACGAGGGGAAAGAAGCGCATGAGAATTTTCTGCAAGAAAGCACAGGAACAGATAAGGGTTCAAGGTATCGTTGAGCTGCTTGTCTTGGGACACCTATAGGTATAGTCATAGTCGTGGGTGTCAACGTAGGTCAAGGTAATCTTTTACTCCCGGGAGCCTCTTGTATGTGTGTGTGGGGTGGGGTGTGTGTGTGTGTGTGTGGGGGGGGGGGGGTTGCAGGTGTGTGTCTGAGACTCAGGCCCCCAGGGCCTCTGCTCTTTAGCTTGCAAGGCCTGTTTTGCCCTAGGCCATTCCCCAGTCCTTTTCCAAAATATCTGTAGGTCTGTCTCATGCGTACAGACAGACATACCTAGAGATCGACACGACCAGGGATTTCATAGCTTTCATTTAAAAACTTTTAGTCAGCCATGCAGCAGGTAGGACGATCGAAAACTCGCTCTCTTGCTGATTTATAAAGAACCGTTGGGATAGGTGAAGTGTATTTGCTCCGATGGCTGAGGCTTTTTATTATTTGTGAGGAAAGACTTTTAAGAGTTCTGTTGGTCTTGAAGGAGACTGCGAATTAGTGTTTGGGTGAGGGAGCCCTTCCAGCAGTTTGTATTCTTAAAAAGACCACTTCCCCCTCCCCTCCCCCGTTGTTATTTTCAGTTTTATTTTATTTTATTTTTTTAATTTTTCCTTCCCTTGGGTTTCAGGTTCTACCTCATCCAGTCCACTAGCCTTAGTCTCAGGCCATCGCAGGCCGCGTTCACATTTCGGACGTTGTAGAGATGTGCGAGATCAAGACAGTTCACCCAGAGAACTGGGCGGCGGGTGCCTTGCTGACATCCAAAAGCTGATCTGCTCATGCAATTCCATTTCTCCTCCTCCTCCTCCTCCTCCCCCTCCCCCTCCTCGTCCTCCCCCTCCCCCTCCCCCTCGTCCTCCCCGCCCCCCCCCCCCCCCGCCTTCTATGTGCTTCTTTCTGTCTGTCAGGGAGAAGATTTCCAACTCCAATGCAGACCAAAAGATTTCTAGGTTCCCAAACTTCAGGGTTCCATGGATCATGGTGTCCAACTTCTGCACAGGGCCTTCAATAACGGCCCTCTTTCTCCGCGCGCACACAAGTCAACCCCAGACCGAGGCACCCTCAGGGCGAAAACCCTCCAAGATGTCTCCCATCAGACCCCACGCATCAGCACACACACCCTCCCCCGGTTTCTCTTTCGTATCGCGTGGGCTCAGACAGGCAACAACAAACACGTCGACCGATCGTTTTCCTTCAGCGTGTTTCATGAACGTTGCACTGGCCGGAGACACCTCAGTGTGTAACAACAGCTCATCATCCCTGTGTGAGAGGCTTCGGCTTCCCGGTGAAGGGGGTCGAGCCGGGGGAGCCAGGCCCCTCTGTGTGTGTCCACTGTTCATCGGAGTCGTCGGCCTCGCTGTTGTCCCGAGCGATAGCTGGTCCGATGTCTCATCGGTCTTGGGTCATTTTTGGTCCTCTGGCTTTAGAAAGGGTTTTCCACTGGGGTAAAAAGAGCAGGCTTGTTTGGGGCGCTTTCATGGTGGGGAGGAGGGGGTGGTGGCCCATAGAGGTCCCTTCGATTCACCCAATCTCAGGTAGTGCCCTATTCGAAACGTTTGTTCTCATCCCATCAGGGTCCTACCTTCGGAGAGTTTCCCTGCCTTAAACGTCCCCTGCGCGCCCCGCCTAGTCATCATCCACCATCCACCACCACCCCGCTGCTGATCTGTTCACCCTGTCCATGGTTTTTCTTTTCCGAGAAAGAGTGTTACCTATGGCTCGTCCCCACGCTATGTGTCCGTCCATTTCACCTCCTGAAAGACAGGTCTCGGTGACCTCCGAGAGAGTTCTTGGCAGTGAGGAATCAAGCCGCCACCGTCAAGGTCCGCGTGCAGGTTTCTGCGTGGACCTCAGCCGTTCGACTCCCCGCCTCGGGTCCATTCATGACAAGGAGCCCCCCCCCCCCCCGAGGGCCGGGTCTTAAGGTGAGAGTGTGTTTGGCTGTGAAAAACACCACCCGTGTTCACTGAGTTCCCAAAAACGGGGCGGGGGGGGGGTTTGGGGTGGGGGTCGGGGTGGAGCTGAGGGCACGTCACAGCACACCGAAGCGTCCGGAACCCGAGGAGGCGGCGGGCAAGGAAGGAAGATGTCCCCGGGACAAAACCTTCCCTCCCCGTCCTTTGGGTGGATCGATGGCTGGACCTGAGAATTCCATGGACACCAGAGACGGATTTGTGAAACCAGAATTCCAAGAAAGGGGACCTGACTGAGACCCCAAAATGAGTTTCTTTGGGGTTTGTTAGGACGGCAGGCCAGGAGACACCGTGTTCCACCCGACTCCCAAACGGGGCGAGTTTATCGAAGAAAAAAAAAAAAAAAAAAAGCAAAACCAAAAGCAAACACACACACAAACAGAAATCCCACCAACACACACACACACACACACACAGACACAGACACACAGACACAGACACAGACACACACACACACACACACACAGAGAGAGAGAGAGAGAGAGAGAGAGAGAGAGAGAGAGAGAGAGAGAGAGAGAGAGAGAGGAGCGCGCGCTCTGGGTGCCTTTGGGGCACGGCTGATAGAGATGGACATGAAGCAGCAGGACAGCAAGTTGGCATCTCGGCCGGCCTGCCGGGGCCTCGAGAACTTTCCCCAGTGAGCTCTCAGAACCAGGGCCGGGGCGGGGGGGGGGGGTGGCCGCAGAGAGAGGCGGTGGAGGGAGGCCCACGTGACCTGGGAGAGAAGGGGAGTGCTGACCGACCTCGGTTCACCCCGTCCCCCTCCGGCCGAGAACCTGTCTTCGCTTCCTGCCCGCCCTCAGGTGTGTGAGAGGACCATGTTTCTTTCCAAGAAATACCAACACATCCTTTCAGTCTGTTTGTGTGCTTGTTTCTGCTTGTTCGTTTTCTGGACGAGGCCAAAGCAGCCTTCCAGTGGAGGTGTGTGTCCCAAGGAGCATCTGACAGGATGGGAGGGTGCGGGTCAGTCAGTCCATGTGCCAAGAAATGCAGAGAATCTGTCGTAGAAAGAGACTCGGGCCTTTTGCAGAAAGAGGCCAAGAGAGTTCAGATTTGATCCTTCACTGCCCAATAGTCATCACAGCAGTTTCCTGGAAGGGATTGTGTTGCAGGAGCCAGCGTAGGCCTCAGGCCTGCCTCAGCCCGGCAGGCAGGCAGGCAGGCAGGCAGGCAGGCAGGCAGGCAGGCAGGCAGGCAGCGGCTATTGTCTGTTGGTCCCGCCCCCACCCCCACCCCCACCCCCGTTCCTTCTCCAGAGCTCCTTCCTAAGTCCTCTGGACTGACCTTTGCCAGGAGCGGGGGGAGGGGAGGCCCGGACGATTCCTTCGGCAGGGCCTCGTTCAATCGCTCCATTCAAATGCAGAAAGCTCTCCGGTCCAGTTGGAGCCTCTGACCTTGCCTCGAGCTTCTCTTTCATGAATGGCTTTCTCTTTTTTCGTTCCCCCATTTCCCCACCCACCCTTAGGCTGCCCCCTCCAAACTGTAGGGAGGGAAGGAGGGAGAGAGAGAGGAAGGGATGGGAGGAGGATGTGTGAGAAACAGGTTTTGGTTTTTTTGTGTTTTTTTTTTCCCCCAGGCAAAAGGTGTCCCCTCCTTTTCCTAACCCAGGGAAACCCCACTACACCATTTGAGAATCATGGACATGCGTGGAAGCAGATGTCTTCACTTGAGATCTTCCTCCGCAGGAGGACAGAAAGGAGGGCCAGTGTGTCCCTCTTGTGCTGGCCGGTTCTTAAGTGACTTGAATTCAAAATAATCAATAGAGCGTGGAGGCACATTTTGGGGCGGCCTACTCTGGAGCCCAACATTTCCGTCCTCTGAAAGTTCCTTGGAGCATATTAAAGCTGAGCTGGTGACGTGTGTGTGTGTGTGTGTGTGTGTGTGTGTGTGTGTGTGTGTGTGTGTGTGTGTGTGTGTGTGTGTGTGGTGTGTGTGTGTGTGTGTGTGTGTGTGTGTGTGTGTGTGTGAGAGAGAGAGAGAGAGAGAGAGAGAGAGAGAGAGAGAGAGAGAGAGAGAGTCAAGGAGATTTCTAAATGTCAGGGTCGAAGCAACCTTAGACGTCTGAAATACCTCTGATGATGTCGTCGGGTGTTTGGTTCGAATTTCGGAGTGGCTCTCACAGAAACAGGCACGAGGATTGTTTCCATAGGAGCCGTTGTGGCCCTTTCTCTAAGGTTTTCATCAAGTTCTCTAGCTTCCGTTTGCAGGGCTTCACTTCAGGCCAAGGGCCGTTTTCGTTCTCAGTGATGCCCAGTCAAAAGGGTGGGAGACCATGGCAAAGGTTCATGGAGAGAGTCGTGGCCAGATATCGGAGGGAACTCAGGAAACTTTGGGATGCAGTCCAGTTTTCAGGTTAAGAACAGCACCCTAAGGGAAACGAGGAGCACCAGAATTTCATATCCACAAGTGAGTATCCCCGTTTTGTGGAAACATACTTTTGGCCTCCAAGTAACCTATGCAAATAACGATGGCCAAGGAAATAAGAAGCCTCACTGAGAGTTCCCGAATTAAGGAAGGTAGGGAGAAAAAGATCACCGAATCCATCCTGCTGACAGAGGTATGAGTGACCAAATGGAGGTCCATCTTTAAAAATAAAAAAAATTTTAAAAAAAAAAAAAAAAAAGAAAGAAAGAAAAAGAAAATCGGGTTTTGTTGGTCGGTGTATGTTCTTCCTTGTATCTGGAAAACAAAAGATTTAAGAATCAGTCCTCGTCCCTTTCTGTCTCTCTCTCTCCCTCCCTCTCTCCCCCCTCTCTCTTTACATCTCTAAAGATCTTTCCTATCGATTTTTTTTTCATATTCTTTTCTCTCATAGGCTATGACAAAGTACTGAGTAGACTTTCCTGTGCTCTACAGTAGGAGGGGCTTGTTGACCACCACCTGTTTGATGTACGGCCATGCGTCTCTGTTCATCGCAACCCCCTAAGGTATCCCCCGCTTCCCCAATCAGTCCTACTTTACGCAAGGAGTCCTACACAGTATCATCCTATTCATCGGTTCATTCAACCCCACGTAAGTCCTTCTCGTTCTTCTTGGAGTCCAGTCTTTCCATCGGTTCTGCCGACCTTGCCTGATGATGGAGCGTGACGGTTCCGAAAAGTTGGCCAGAGCTTCTGTGAAGGATTGTAGGATTTGCCCAGCGAAGCGGGTGCCTCGATCTGATCACAGGCGAGGCTGTGGAAGGTAGACCCCCCAAGTGGCAAACACATTCTGTTTTTTTCACAGTCTCTGTACCACGGTGAGGACATCAGGCTTGCAGTGGGGGAAGAAGACCTCAGCCCACACGGAAAACATACCTACGGTCCCAAGAATGTTTGGATGACTGACCCCCCCCCCCCTACTAAGTGGCAGTGGAATGAAGTCCAGTGGCTGGGGTTCAGAGGGTCCAGAAAGAGGAGGTTTTCTTTCCAGAGAGAAAAATAACCACCGCCACCCCCCACCCCCAGGGTCACAAGCATGACAGGTCAGACAGACGTTGCCGCTAGACTGTAGAAGTCTTCCCGCCCGTGTCTAATGACAATTGGAGTCGTCTTCGAGGCACCATGGGCGGGTGAAGGAAGGCAAGGTGGGGGCGTGGGGAGGTTGGCCAGGGGGGGACCGGCTGGGCCGCCGCCGTCCCCCGTCTGCCAGAGCCCCGACCGACCGGCTGTGGAAAGGACAGAGTGTGTGCCCCGCCACCCGCCCACCCCCACCACCTTTCTTTCAACAGGGCTGTCGGTTGTTGCCGCCTTGGCGTGAAAGTCGGTGAGAACATATCTCCCCGATACTGGGTTCAGTCCCTTTCGCGTGAGCCTCCATTTTGCTCATTCTCTCCTGCGTAACAAGGTCCAAAACAGGGAGACCCTTAGACTTGTGGAGCCATGAACATGTCAGTATTGTATCTTACGTGGACAGGATGTAGACACTCGCTGAGATGTCACCCTGTCGTGGCACTTAGCCAACCTCTCAGCCCTGAGATGACCAGAGATGTTAGAAAGTCTTGAAGTCGGCCTATGGAAAAGCATCCCTGGGGGGAGAGTTCCCCTTCCTTCCACCTTCTTCTCTCGTCCGTCCCCATCTACGTCCTCTATTCGTCATGAGCCATCCCACTCAGAGGATGCGTGCCCATGTCATGAGACATGAAGGCGGCTCCGTTCGTCATGATCTCTGCACCTCCCTCCCGCCCCCCTCCCCTTTCACGTGAGAGAGTGTCTTCCTGATTTCAGAGGGGAGAAGGAAAGGAGAGTCAGAGTGTCCCTCTCGTGGTGTTGTCACCCTAATGCATTCCAGAACGTCCCTATCCCTAGGCCACGGAGGCACCTTTGGGGGTGGCCTACTCAGGGCCCCAAGACTTTCAAAGTCCAACTCACCGGAGGAGGTCAGTGTCCTTCACGCCACCGAACCCGAACTGGTGAACCCGATGGCTGACTAGGAGATGATGTGCCCTCGGGCCACCCACCCGTTTACAACACAGAACCAAACACCCTCTCCTCGAGGACTCGGAAATAAGCACTGCACAGGACAGTAGGTGTTTCATGGTGTCCCTGAGAAGGCAAGGCAGGGAGAATTTTATTTTTTGAAAAGCTCATCTTCTCACAGCATTTACACTATGAAGAGAGGCTGCAACTTCATTGGGGGCGGGGCCGGTGAAGGCCAGGGAGCCTGGCAACACAGAAGAGCCACGGAGGCTGTGTGCGCCCCCAAGGATGTCCGGCGTCTCCTCTCACTTGGCGGGGGGTGGGGTGGGGGTGGGGTGGGGTGGGGGTCGAGATGCCTGTCTGTCTGTCTGCATTCATCCGTCGTGGGAGAGGACAAACGATGTTCCGAGGGAGACAGAGGAGAAAGAGGGAGGAGGGAGGGAGAGGGGGGAGAGAGAGAGAGAGAGAGAGAGAGAGAGAGAGAGAGAGAGAGAGAGAGAGAGAGAGAGAGAGAGAGAAACACAGAGGGAGACAGAGCGAAAGAAAGAGAGGAGAGGGGAAGCAAGAGATAAAGAAGGGGAGGAAGAGCAGGGGTGTGGGGGAGAGCTAGCGAAAGAGCGCTAGAGACCGACCGGGAGAAAGAGAGGCAGAGACAGAGGCAGAGGCAGA
>NW_027672567.1:135000-142500 GCF_964165515.1 Mesoplodon bidens | reverse complement strand
AGGGACCCGTCCGCCCAAACGCCACACCTCAACGTCCTCGCCGCCTCCGCCTGCATCCAAGTCCGACCCCCGGGGGGCTCGTGCCCCGGGGCAACGCTCCCGAGCGAGGCGACCCGCACCGTGCCCACACACCGCCCGCCACCCGCCGCGACGAGCGGTCAGGGCAAGGCGCGACGGGCTCCTCGTGGCTGCGGGACTGGGGAGCCGGGACGCCCGGGCGTCCCCTCCCCGCCCCCTCGGGCTCCACACCACCGGGGTCGCCGCGCGCACACGCGTGCACACGGCCCCGCGCCGGACGCCGGCCTGGCGGGACCCTCCCCCGACTCAGAGGGGGGAGGCGCGGGCCGCGGTAGGCAAAGAGCGGCGAGGCGAGGGACTCTTGCCCACGTGCTCTGGCAGTCGCCCTCGTGGCCACTGCACGCTTGGGAGGGGCAGCGGCTGGGGGGTCCGGTACCCCAAGGCTCCCTCTCGGATCGCTAGAGAAGGCTTTCTCACCGAGGGGGCGTCATCCCCCACCCATCGTCTCTCCCCCTTCGGGCCCGCGGAGGCGCTCCACGAGCCGCCGCCGAGTCCACGACTGGGCGGGGGTGGGGTTTGGGGGGAGGTCTGCGGTACGGGGAGGCACACGGCCCAAAGGGGCGTCCGCGGCCACAGCCAGGGGGCACAACCTCCGCCGTGCCGCCCCCGGGCTCGTCTATGGGGGGCTCCGGAAGGAGGGAGTGCACGCCCGAGGAGCGCGACAGAAACCCCCCTTCCTCACAGAGGCCCCCCGGCCCAACACGATCGCACCCACGCCCGTGTGCCACGCCCTGGCCACACTCATGTCCCCCTCGCAGCACACACCGTGCGAGGACGACGGCGACGAGGCGGCACCTGTCCCGTCCCCCCCATCGGGGGGGGGGAGAGAGAGAGAGAGAGAGAGAGAGACAGGCACACACACCCCCGCCGCCTTCCCCTTGACCGTCTCGCCCCCCCCTCTCACCGAGGAGAGCCACTCACGGGACACACCACCGCGGCGGGGACCCGAGGAGCACGCTGGGAATAAGGGAACGACACCACCGCTCGGCCTCGGGCACCTGAGGGACGACCCGGAGCGCTCCAGGGGCACCACAGAGGACCAAGCAAGGCACGCTCACGCGCCGGCAGGGGCGCGCAGCGCAGCGGCGGGACGGCCCCCCCCACCGACGCGGGGAGGACCGCTCGCGAGGCGCACGCCAAGGAGGCGAAGCAAGAGGGTCTGCTGCGTCCGAGGACCACGGGCCCGCCCACGCCGTGAGGCCGGGGGACCGAGGGTCAGGGCCGGGAGACCACACCAGCCCCCGCGCCTTCCACACACACCTCTCGACGGGTCGGGAGTGCGTGACGGGAGAGGCGAGGGGGCACGCCGCGGGCACAACGAGAAGAGCGGTCCCGTTCGACAAGAACGTCCGTCCCTCGTCTGGCGCGACTTCGGCCCGGCCCAGGAGAGCGCGACATCACCACATCGATCCGTCAATAATCCGGAGAGCCACGGGCCACAGGGCCCCGAAGGCGGGGGAGGGGCACGGCGAGGACCATCACCCGAGGAGCCTGCTTCAGCCTCACCGGCACACCACCGCCCCACACCCTCTCCTCTCCTCTCGGGCAACTCCAGTGGCCGACGACCCCGCGAGGAGAACGCCTGACACGTGGCACAGAGCCTGCGGGGGGGTGGGGTCGTCGCAGCCACCACCGGGTGCCTCGCGGCGGGGCGAGGTGGAGTCGCACGGGGCGGAAGACCCACGCGCCACCCCTCGCGCCCCGCCGCCCTCGGGTGAGCCAGAGACCGGAGGCGGCACCGCGGGTCGGGTCAGCCGGGCGCACACACAGGCACACACGAGAGCCGGCGCGCAGGCCCAGGCGGGCGGCTCAAGGGGCGAGGGGACGGTTCGGGCGCCGGACGGCGGCCCGCGGCCCACAGCCCAGATCCCTGCGTGCGCCCAGAGCCCCAAAGTCCCTCAGCGACTAGACGCCAGAGAACACCGTGTCAGCACCTACCTGGTGGCAAAAAAGGCCCATTTCGGGCGAAAAATATCACAGCGCCCGGGAGCGGGGCCCATCCACGAATCGCGGGGGGGACCCCGAAACCTCGGTCCGGCCACCTGTCCCCAACTCTTCCCCATCCACACCAGCCCCGGAGCTCTCGGGGGCCACCTGGTCGACCCGAGGAGCGTGGCGACCAAGTGGGGGCGGGGAACCGTGGGGGGGTGGGGGGGGGTGGGGGGGTGGGGAGGCAGCGAGCGGGCCGGGGTCGCCCTCCCCGGTTCGCCCGCCCGCCCGCCCGCGCGGGCAGGTCCCGGTCCCCCTCCGAGTCTCCGGGCGAAGACGGTTCAAGAAAAAGAAAATGTCCCACACTCGGCCGCCTCCGACGAGCGGGCCCCACGAGGGAGCGCGCCGGGGCCCGGGCCGCCCAGGAAGGAACGGCTCGGGCCGGTCCCCACCCCGGGGCTCGCGGTGGAGGACGGTGGGGCGGGGGAGGGTGAGAAAAAGTCGCGTCCGCCGACCGACCGGGACCCACGTGGGCCCGCTGAAGGGCCGGGTGCGCCCTCCCCGGCCACCCCGCGCGAGCAGGGCCCGGTCCGTCCACGTCCCCGGACACCCAGGGCAGGGGGACTTGAAAACCTTTTCCCAGGCGACCGGAGCCCACGAGGGACCGCACGCGGGCCCGTGCCTCTCTCTGCGGGTCACCCCTCGCGGCCCAGGCCAACGGTCCAAAGGGTGAGAGCCAGGAGAAGGCGGCCCGACCGCCAAGCCACAGTCCTCCGCTCAGGAGGACGCGGAAGAAAGACCCTCTCCCTTGCCACCGCGGCGGCGGCGGCGGCGGCGGCGGCGGCGGCGGCGGCGGCGGCGGCCCGTCCCAGGTCGCGTCGAGTGGCCGTGTCGGTCGGTCCCCGCGGCCGGATGCTGGTCGACCAGGCCAGACGGCCCCACAGGACGGGCTCGAGACTGCGGCGACGGTCACAGCCACATAGACCTGCACGCCCAATCTCAAGCGACAGCAGGAGGCGCCCACGCCTGGGCGCCACCGCGACAGTCGCCACCAACGTCGCCCGGCTCACGGAACTCTGCCTCGGGCCCGGCGGCCCGGTCCCAACCCTCACGAAGGTCGCCGGAGCTCCAGAGACAAGGGACAATATAAAAGCGGCCGCCAGGTGGCTCCCGACAACCGGCTCCAACGTCCCCGGGCCGCCGGGTCCCTGTCGCCGGCCGGCCACCGAGGACGCGGCAGCGCCGGGCCGCCCAAACGCCCGGGCTAAGCCCGGGGCGAGGCGGCGGGCGTCTGGCGCGGCCCTGAGGCGTCCGTCTCGGACGGAGCTAGCTCCCGGGTCGGCACGACACGGCGCCACACCGGCAGCAGACGGGGTTGGGGCGGGGGGGGAGCTGGGAAGATGTCGCCGGGAGGCTGCCTCAAGGGACACGACGCGATTCCTCGGCGGGGGGATAGCCCACGGAGACGCCGGCGGGGCCCGGGGCGGCCGGCACGGGCCGCCCAGAGGGTCACGAGCAAGATCCCCGGCCGGCTGCCCGGACGGACGGAGGGAGGGAGGGAGGGAGGGAGGGAGGGAGAGAGAGAGAGAGGGAGACAGGGAAGGCGGGGACCGGCAAACCGAAACCAGGCAAGCGCTCAGAGAACAACGCAGGAATTCATCCTTTCTCGAACGGTGGATGGAGGTCTTTCAGAAGCAGACACGCAAAGCCCAGAAGCCAGAAAGGAAGGGAAGGATACACTCTGACCCCACACGAGTGGAAACAAACATCTGTCTCTGCCTACACGGCGACAAAGTCCAAAGACAACACGCGCGTGCGTGGGTGGGTGGGGAAATCGCCCTTGCGGTCGGTCGCGAGAACGTGGATTTCAAAACGGACTGACCACACAGTCACGGGCGGGGCTGGCTGGGGTGGTGAGGCGGGGGTTGGCGGAATGCGGGCGGGGGGGGGGGGGGGGGCGGTGGAGGGGGGGGGCGAAGGGGGAGTCAATAGCCATCCACTAAAGAAACTGAGCTCCTAAACGTAAGGCCAGAAACGATCCAACTCTTAGAGGAACACAGAGGCAGAGAACACGCTCTGACCTAGATCACCGCAAGATCCTTTCGGACCCACCTCCCAGAGACGTGGAAATAAAAACCAAGATAAACCCATGGGACCTGATGAAACTTCAAAGCTTTTGCACAGCAAAGGAAACCATAAACAAGACCAAAAGACAACCCTCTCAGAACGACGGGAGGAAATATTTGCAAATGAAGCCACGGACAAAGGATTCATCTCCAAAAGGTAGAAGCAGCTCAGGCAGCTCTCCACAGCCAAAAAAACAAACAACCCCATCCAAACGTGGGCGGAAGACTCAAATAGGCATCTCTCCAAAGAAGATACACAGACCGCCCACCAGCCCACGAAGGAAGGTCACGCTCAACGTCCTTCATCATCAGAGCCATGCACATCAAAACTACCATGAGATAGCATCTCACCCCAGTCAGAATGGCCACCCTCCAAAAATCTAGAAAGGCAATCAGTGCCTGCCGGAGAGGGTGTGGAGAAAAGGGAACACTCTTGCACTCACTCACTCACTGCTGGTGGGAATGTGAATCGGTACAGCCACTATGGAGAACAGGACGGGAGGTTCCTTCCAAAACCACACATACAACGACCCTAGGACCCAGCAATCCCACTACGAGGCCTAGAGAGACCCTGAGAAAACCATCCTTCCAAAAAAGACACGGGGACCAAAATGCTCACTGCAGCTCGATTCACAATAGCCCGGAGACGGAAACAACCCAAGTGTGTCCATCCTCGGATGAACGGATCAAGAAGAGGCGGTACACATCTGCAACGGCATACCGGTCAGCCATAGAGAAAAAGAAAACGAAACTGAGCTCTTCGGAGTGTGTGTAAATGTTTTAGAGTACAAATCAACACAGTTTTAGCCAATTATATATTAATAACAAATGTGTAGAAGCTTAAATAAAAATAGGTGATGCCATTTACAACGGACCTAAATAAAGACTTAAATATAAGCCCACTAAGACATTTATAGGTCCTCTATACTGAAAATTACAAAACGCTGATGAAGAAAAATTTAAAAGTCCCAAACAAAGAGTGAGACATACCTTGTTCATGGATTAGAAAACACAACATGATAAAGATGTCCATTCTCCCCAAGTTAAGAGGCTTAACAGAGTTACTCTTAAAATGCCCTCAAGGTTTTTGTGGAGACAGACAAGCTTATTCTAAGATCTATAGGGTAAGAAGAGGCTGAAGAATAGCTAAAACCATTTGTAAAGGAAGATTAAAACGGGAGGAATGAATCTACCCAATTTCAAGATTTTGCAGTCATGATGGAGGGTAGATCCACAGATCAATGGAATGGAATAGAGAACCCAGAAACAGACTGACATCAATACATGTAACTTGTTTTTGACAGCAGTGCGAAAGCTATCAAGGAAGAATAGACTTTTCAAAAAATGGTACTGAAACAGTTGGACATCCCTCGACAAACACCAACAAACAAAAAATGAACCTTCACCTAAACCTCCACACCTTACACAAAAATTAAATCAAAGGGGATCATAATCTTAAATGTAAAAGCAGGACCTTTTTAGAAAAAAAAATAGGAGAAAATCTTTGGCATCTAGAACTACGTGAATAATTCTTAGACTGGACACCGAAAGTATGATCCATACAAGCAAAAACGGATAAATTGGATCTCATCAAAATGAGTTAAAATGCTTCATAGAAGATCATGTTAAGTGGATGAAAACTCCAATTACACAGTGGGAAAACATATTTGAAAATCCCACATGAGACAAATGACTTGTATCTATAATATACAAAGAACTCTCCAAACAACTTAAAAAAACCCAACTAGAAAATAGGCAGAAGACAGGAACAGACATGTCATGGAGGAGAATATACACATGGCAAAGAGGCCCATGAAAAGATGCTCAACATCGTTAGCCATTGGGGAAATGCCAATTAAGACCATAATGAGGTATCAGAGGAGAACTACACTTAAAGTACCGTGTGTGACCACATCCAATATGCTGGTGGCGAGTCCAGAGGGAAATGATGTCCCATCACCGGTGGGAAAATAAACTGGTTTATAGCCACTCGGAGAGACAGCTTGACAGTCTCTTGGAATCCTCAAAGTAGATTCACCCTACAACGCAGTCATTGTACTCTTGAGCATGTATCCAACAGAGACACAAACTTAAATTAAGTTCCCACAGAAACTTACACGTCCATGTTCATAGCAGTTTCATTTATAACAGCCCAAAACTGGCCACTACCCAAATGTCTTTCAGTGGATGAATGTTGAGACACATGGTGATAACATCTTATAATAGAATACTACCGAGCAACCAAAAGGAACAAATGATTACTATATGCCAAAACTGAAATGAACTTCAAGGGAATGATGCCGAGGGAAACATTTTAAAAAGCCCATCTCCGAAGATGAAGTCATTCAGGATGATATTTACATATTATTCTTAAAATAACAAAACGGTGGAGATGGAGAACAGATTAGAAGTTGCCAAGGGTTAGAGATGGGGGTAGAAAGTACAGCGGGGGATCTTGGTGAGGTCTTTGTGGTCCCTCCCAGTACAAATAATACAGCCATCTTGGTTGTAACCCCGAAAGATGTGTCAAAGCAATTCCTAATAAGAGGTGTCCAGATATTTAGCAATGGCAGCAGATTAGAGGTATAGCTCCCCAACATGACAACTTCAAAACAGATGGGACTCATTCAATGCATATGTTCATTTTAAAAAGGCCAATCACAGGGCCTCCCTGGTGGCGCAGTGGTTGAGAGTCCGCCTGCCGATGCAGGGGATACGGGTTCGTGCCCCGGTCTGGGAGGATCCCATATGCCGCGGAGCGGCTGGGCCCGTGAGCCATGGCCGCTGGGCCTGCGCATCCGGAGCCTGTGCTCCGCAACGGGAGAGGCCACAACAGTGAGAGGCCCGCGTACCGCAAAAATAAATAAATAAATAAATAAATAAATAAAAAAATAAATAAAAAGGCCAATCACAATACTTAAATGGTATAGATCTTAACGCTATGATTCTAAGGATCCAGCTACCCCAGATGGACTAGCAGGATTTTCTGGACATTCAATCTTATTTAAGACAGTAAATCTTATAATAAGACAGTTAAAACAAGAAAAAAAAAAACCAACTGCAGTTGGATCTTCTCGTAGGAAGATGAGGTGAAAATAGGTAGCAGCGGTTCAAAAGCTTAAGCAGTGGCACCTACATCTGGCTGCACATTAGAATCATCTGAAGCACTTTTTAAAAACCCTCACACCAACAGTTGGTCATCCTAAACCAATAAAATCATTTTAAATCTCCTCGGACGATGCCACTGTCTAGCCAGAAGTGAGAACCAGCGGACGAAGCAGAAGGGGATGTTCCTACAAAGGTTTCTTAACACTACGTCCTTTCACCCAATCAGATTTACCTTCCTGCAAAGGGGTAAAGAAGGCTA
>NW_027672567.1:122500-130000 GCF_964165515.1 Mesoplodon bidens | reverse complement strand
TAGAAAATTAGAATTCTGCTGAATGATGAACATGCACCTCGCTTAAGTTTCTGCTAGGAAATGCATGCACCATGTTGATCGAACGAAAAGCAAAATGATTTTATAGCAAGGTTTTCTCTCCACTTCAGATGACTTTGACAGGGCGGGGATAGGGGAGGCTTGGGGTGTCTGTTTTTAATTGAAGGTCCTCTGAAATGTCAGTAAGTGCTCGTGAACATACTCATGTGTACTTTTTTCCTCCGTCCAATGACCAATCATCTGGCAGAAGGAGAGCCTCCTCACCGGCAAACAACATTCCGACACTTAATGAGAAAATACATTTCTGCTACTTTCGCCTAAAACTGCAAAGCCCCTTATTGAAGCTAATGGAATGAAAAAGAAATCCCTTGTACCTAGGAACAGAACCAAGTGAAAGAAACACAATGCACAGATTGAGGGAAAAAAAGAAAGAGAGAGAGAGAGAGAAAGAAAGAAAAAAATCTCTCAACCCAAAAGTTTTTGGAACAAACGGACAATCTATGATTTGGTAGGTAAAAAATATTTTTGGAACATAAAGTTCTTTGAGACAAGAATGGAGAAGAAAACAAGAAAAAGACAAATCCGAATTCGGAACCCTTAGAAACCTGAATCGGTCATGAACAGGAACTGGGAAGCCATGGTGAACGGGGTCAGTGACACCCGTGTTTCTGGACCGGCAAATGGATGATTCCATTTCATCCCGTCTAGAAGCATACATTTTCACACAGCGTCACTTTTTTAAAATGTTTCCCCACCCCACCCCACCCCACCCCACCCCACCCCGCGCCCCAAAGGGATGCTAGACGTGTGGACTCATACATCGAAACGTCTTTAGTCTCCCCGTCCTAAGGAGACAGAAGTAGGTCCACTGAGACTTGCTGAGCCGTGAACGTCTCCATAGGTTATCTTTGCAAACGATCTAGACGGTCCACGAATTCCCCATCCTTCCACTGACGCCAACTCTAAAGTTTCTAAAGTGACCCAAAAGGAAGGTCTGGGAGAAACTGCTTTTAGGTAGACCTAACCAAAAAGTCATCATCATCATCATCATCATCATCATCATCATCATCATCATCATCATCATCATCAAATAACATAACCTTTCTTAAGGAGTTCCTCCACCTAGAGCTATCGAAATCACTTGTTCTAAATCCCATGACGATGAGATGACCTGTGAACATTTTCCTGAGACTTTAGACGATGTCAGCCATCATCCCCAAGTTCTTTTTCTGGCTGACGAATTGGGTTCACTCCCGTGAGCGTATTGGACTTGGGGGGGTCGACGTAGATAGAAGAAAGGGATGACCTCGAATGCTGATCACGCTAAAGACATGCCTAGTTTCCTAAAACCCATACCTTGACCTCGGCTAGTCTCTGCTGAAGGGTTCATCCTAGATCAGGTGAACTTGCAAAAAACCTTTGGGTCCCTTTGTAGTAGACTGAATTCGGGAGCGAGTGCTTCCTTCGAAGCCATTCAAGAGAGCTCTTCCACAAGCTCACCGTGGCACTCGGATCCGTAGGTACGTAGAAACAGGCCAGCTCTGGAAGGGAGCTCCAGACATACCTGTTCCCAGGCCCTTTCCAGATTCTTGCACAGCAGTGCCCTAGAAATGAAGATCGCATCCACAAGACTCTAAGGCTAGCCAAGCAAAACTTTTTTTTTTATTCAAAGAGGCAGGTTGTACACAAGGGAGGAGGCGGTGTGTGGGGTGAGGGGGAGAAGACAGCTCCCCGAGTTGCTTTGATCACGGAAGGGAGCGTTTGTCTCGGGATCACTGATCATTTCCAGACATCCTCCCAATTCTTGGATCAGCAGCAGCTGGTTGCACGGTGGCTACCTATGGGGAAGAGCAGGTGCTTCCACGAGGGGAAAGAAGCGCATGAGAATTTTCTGCAAGAAAGCACAGGAACAGATAAGGGTTCAAGGTATCGTTGAGCTGCTTGTCTTGGGACACCTATAGGTATAGTCATAGTCGTGGGTGTCAACGTAGGTCAAGGTAATCTTTTACTCCCGGGAGCCTCTTGTATGTGTGTGTGGGGTGGGGTGTGTGTGTGTGTGTGGGGGGGGGGGGGGGTTGCAGGTGTGTGTCTGAGACTCAGGCCCCCAGGGCCTCTGCTCTTTAGCTTGCAAGGCCTGTTTTGCCCTAGGCCATTCCCCAGTCCTTTTCCAAAATATCTGTAGGTCTGTCTCATGCGTACAGACAGACATACCTAGAGATCGACACGACCAGGGATTTCATAGCTTTCATTTAAAAACTTTTAGTCAGCCATGCAGCAGGTAGGACGATCGAAAACTCGCTCTCTTGCTGATTTATAAAGAACCGTTGGGATAGGTGAAGTGTATTTGCTCCGATGGCTGAGGCTTTTTATTATTTGTGAGGAAAGACTTTTAAGAGTTCTGTTGGTCTTGAAGGAGACTGCGAATTAGTGTTTGGGTGAGGGAGCCCTTCCAGCAGTTTGTATTCTTAAAAAGACCACTTCCCCCTCCCCTCCCCCGTTGTTATTTTCAGTTTTATTTTATTTTATTTTTTTAATTTTTCCTTCCCTTGGGTTTCAGGTTCTACCTCATCCAGTCCACTAGCCTTAGTCTCAGGCCATCGCAGGCCGCGTTCACATTTCGGACGTTGTAGAGATGTGCGAGATCAAGACAGTTCACCCAGAGAACTGGGCGGCGGGTGCCTTGCTGACATCCAAAAGCTGATCTGCTCATGCAATTCCATTTCTCCTCCTCCTCCTCCTCCTCCCCCTCCCCCTCCTCGTCCTCCCCCTCCCCCTCCCCCTCGTCCTCCCCGCCCCCCCCCCCCCCCGCCTTCTATGTGCTTCTTTCTGTCTGTCAGGGAGAAGATTTCCAACTCCAATGCAGACCAAAAGATTTCTAGGTTCCCAAACTTCAGGGTTCCATGGATCATGGTGTCCAACTTCTGCACAGGGCCTTCAATAACGGCCCTCTTTCTCCGCGCGCACACAAGTCAACCCCAGACCGAGGCACCCTCAGGGCGAAAACCCTCCAAGATGTCTCCCATCAGACCCCACGCATCAGCACACACACCCTCCCCCGGTTTCTCTTTCGTATCGCGTGGGCTCAGACAGGCAACAACAAACACGTCGACCGATCGTTTTCCTTCAGCGTGTTTCATGAACGTTGCACTGGCCGGAGACACCTCAGTGTGTAACAACAGCTCATCATCCCTGTGTGAGAGGCTTCGGCTTCCCGGTGAAGGGGGTCGAGCCGGGGGAGCCAGGCCCCTCTGTGTGTGTCCACTGTTCATCGGAGTCGTCGGCCTCGCTGTTGTCCCGAGCGATAGCTGGTCCGATGTCTCATCGGTCTTGGGTCATTTTTGGTCCTCTGGCTTTAGAAAGGGTTTTCCACTGGGGTAAAAAGAGCAGGCTTGTTTGGGGCGCTTTCATGGTGGGGAGGAGGGGGTGGTGGCCCATAGAGGTCCCTTCGATTCACCCAATCTCAGGTAGTGCCCTATTCGAAACGTTTGTTCTCATCCCATCAGGGTCCTACCTTCGGAGAGTTTCCCTGCCTTAAACGTCCCCTGCGCGCCCCGCCTAGTCATCATCCACCATCCACCACCACCCCGCTGCTGATCTGTTCACCCTGTCCATGGTTTTTCTTTTCCGAGAAAGAGTGTTACCTATGGCTCGTCCCCACGCTATGTGTCCGTCCATTTCACCTCCTGAAAGACAGGTCTCGGTGACCTCCGAGAGAGTTCTTGGCAGTGAGGAATCAAGCCGCCACCGTCAAGGTCCGCGTGCAGGTTTCTGCGTGGACCTCAGCCGTTCGACTCCCCGCCTCGGGTCCATTCATGACAAGGAGCCCCCCCCCCCCCCGAGGGCCGGGTCTTAAGGTGAGAGTGTGTTTGGCTGTGAAAAACACCACCCGTGTTCACTGAGTTCCCAAAAACGGGGCGGGGGGGGGGTTTGGGGTGGGGGTCGGGGTGGAGCTGAGGGCACGTCACAGCACACCGAAGCGTCCGGAACCCGAGGAGGCGGCGGGCAAGGAAGGAAGATGTCCCCGGGACAAAACCTTCCCTCCCCGTCCTTTGGGTGGATCGATGGCTGGACCTGAGAATTCCATGGACACCAGAGACGGATTTGTGAAACCAGAATTCCAAGAAAGGGGACCTGACTGAGACCCCAAAATGAGTTTCTTTGGGGTTTGTTAGGACGGCAGGCCAGGAGACACCGTGTTCCACCCGACTCCCAAACGGGGCGAGTTTATCGAAGAAAAAAAAAAAAAAAAAAAGCAAAACCAAAAGCAAACACACACACAAACAGAAATCCCACCAACACACACACACACACACACACAGACACAGACACACAGACACAGACACAGACACACACACACACACACACACAGAGAGAGAGAGAGAGAGAGAGAGAGAGAGAGAGAGAGAGAGAGAGAGAGAGAGAGAGAGGAGCGCGCGCTCTGGGTGCCTTTGGGGCACGGCTGATAGAGATGGACATGAAGCAGCAGGACAGCAAGTTGGCATCTCGGCCGGCCTGCCGGGGCCTCGAGAACTTTCCCCAGTGAGCTCTCAGAACCAGGGCCGGGGCGGGGGGGGGGGGTGGCCGCAGAGAGAGGCGGTGGAGGGAGGCCCACGTGACCTGGGAGAGAAGGGGAGTGCTGACCGACCTCGGTTCACCCCGTCCCCCTCCGGCCGAGAACCTGTCTTCGCTTCCTGCCCGCCCTCAGGTGTGTGAGAGGACCATGTTTCTTTCCAAGAAATACCAACACATCCTTTCAGTCTGTTTGTGTGCTTGTTTCTGCTTGTTCGTTTTCTGGACGAGGCCAAAGCAGCCTTCCAGTGGAGGTGTGTGTCCCAAGGAGCATCTGACAGGATGGGAGGGTGCGGGTCAGTCAGTCCATGTGCCAAGAAATGCAGAGAATCTGTCGTAGAAAGAGACTCGGGCCTTTTGCAGAAAGAGGCCAAGAGAGTTCAGATTTGATCCTTCACTGCCCAATAGTCATCACAGCAGTTTCCTGGAAGGGATTGTGTTGCAGGAGCCAGCGTAGGCCTCAGGCCTGCCTCAGCCCGGCAGGCAGGCAGGCAGGCAGGCAGGCAGGCAGGCAGGCAGGCAGGCAGGCAGCGGCTATTGTCTGTTGGTCCCGCCCCCACCCCCACCCCCACCCCCGTTCCTTCTCCAGAGCTCCTTCCTAAGTCCTCTGGACTGACCTTTGCCAGGAGCGGGGGGAGGGGAGGCCCGGACGATTCCTTCGGCAGGGCCTCGTTCAATCGCTCCATTCAAATGCAGAAAGCTCTCCGGTCCAGTTGGAGCCTCTGACCTTGCCTCGAGCTTCTCTTTCATGAATGGCTTTCTCTTTTTTCGTTCCCCCATTTCCCCACCCACCCTTAGGCTGCCCCCTCCAAACTGTAGGGAGGGAAGGAGGGAGAGAGAGAGGAAGGGATGGGAGGAGGATGTGTGAGAAACAGGTTTTGGTTTTTTTGTGTTTTTTTTTTCCCCCAGGCAAAAGGTGTCCCCTCCTTTTCCTAACCCAGGGAAACCCCACTACACCATTTGAGAATCATGGACATGCGTGGAAGCAGATGTCTTCACTTGAGATCTTCCTCCGCAGGAGGACAGAAAGGAGGGCCAGTGTGTCCCTCTTGTGCTGGCCGGTTCTTAAGTGACTTGAATTCAAAATAATCAATAGAGCGTGGAGGCACATTTTGGGGCGGCCTACTCTGGAGCCCAACATTTCCGTCCTCTGAAAGTTCCTTGGAGCATATTAAAGCTGAGCTGGTGACGTGTGTGTGTGTGTGTGTGTGTGTGTGTGTGTGTGTGTGTGTGTGTGTGTGTGTGTGTGTGTGTGTGTGTGTGTGTGTGTGTGTGTGTGTGTGTGTGTGTGTGTGTGTGTGAGAGAGAGAGAGAGAGAGAGAGAGAGAGAGAGAGAGAGAGAGAGAGAGAGTCAAGGAGATTTCTAAATGTCAGGGTCGAAGCAACCTTAGACGTCTGAAATACCTCTGATGATGTCGTCGGGTGTTTGGTTCGAATTTCGGAGTGGCTCTCACAGAAACAGGCACGAGGATTGTTTCCATAGGAGCCGTTGTGGCCCTTTCTCTAAGGTTTTCATCAAGTTCTCTAGCTTCCGTTTGCAGGGCTTCAGGCCAAGGGCCGTTTTCGTTCTCAGTGATGCCCAGTCAAAAGGGTGGGAGACCATGGCAAAGGTTCATGGAGAGAGTCGTGGCCAGATATCGGAGGGAACTCAGGAAACTTTGGGATGCAGTCCAGTTTTCAGGTTAAGAACAGCACCCTAAGGGAAACGAGGAGCACCAGAATTTCATATCCACAAGTGAGTATCCCCGTTTTGTGGAAACATACTTTTGGCCTCCAAGTAACCTATGCAAATAACGATGGCCAAGGAAATAAGAAGCCTCACTGAGAGTTCCCGAATTAAGGAAGGTAGGGAGAAAAAGATCACCGAATCCATCCTGCTGACAGAGGTATGAGTGACCAAATGGAGGTCCATCTTTAAAAATAAAAAAAATTTTAAAAAAAAAAAAAAAAAAGAAAGAAAGAAAAAGAAAATCGGGTTTTGTTGGTCGGTGTATGTTCTTCCTTGTATCTGGAAAACAAAAGATTTAAGAATCAGTCCTCGTCCCTTTCTGTCTCTCTCTCTCCCTCCCTCTCTCCCCCCTCTCTCTTTACATCTCTAAAGATCTTTCCTATCGATTTTTTTTTCATATTCTTTTCTCTCATAGGCTATGACAAAGTACTGAGTAGACTTTCCTGTGCTCTACAGTAGGAGGGGCTTGTTGACCACCACCTGTTTGATGTACGGCCATGCGTCTCTGTTCATCGCAACCCCCTAAGGTATCCCCCGCTTCCCCAATCAGTCCTACTTTACGCAAGGAGTCCTACACAGTATCATCCTATTCATCGGTTCATTCAACCCCACGTAAGTCCTTCTCGTTCTTCTTGGAGTCCAGTCTTTCCATCGGTTCTGCCGACCTTGCCTGATGATGGAGCGTGACGGTTCCGAAAAGTTGGCCAGAGCTTCTGTGAAGGATTGTAGGATTTGCCCAGCGAAGCGGGTGCCTCGATCTGATCACAGGCGAGGCTGTGGAAGGTAGACCCCCCAAGTGGCAAACACATTCTGTTTTTTTCACAGTCTCTGTACCACGGTGAGGACATCAGGCTTGCAGTGGGGGAAGAAGACCTCAGCCCACACGGAAAACATACCTACGGTCCCAAGAATGTTTGGATGACTGACCCCCCCCCCCCTACTAAGTGGCAGTGGAATGAAGTCCAGTGGCTGGGGTTCAGAGGGTCCAGAAAGAGGAGGTTTTCTTTCCAGAGAGAAAAATAACCACCGCCACCCCCCACCCCCAGGGTCACAAGCATGACAGGTCAGACAGACGTTGCCGCTAGACTGTAGAAGTCTTCCCGCCCGTGTCTAATGACAATTGGAGTCGTCTTCGAGGCACCATGGGCGGGTGAAGGAAGGCAAGGTGGGGGCGTGGGGAGGTT
>NW_027672567.1:110000-112500 GCF_964165515.1 Mesoplodon bidens | reverse complement strand
CCCCCCACCCCGTCCACCACCGACAGGCGCCCACCGCCGGCTCGGGGGCGGGCACGAAGCGGGGCGCGGCGCGGCCGCAGCACGGGGGAAAGCGCGCGCGGCGGCAGACGACGCCGCGGCGTCCCGCGGGTCGCCGCCGGGGCACGCATCCCCGGGGCGCGGCCGCGCACGCACGACTCGGCCGCGGCCCGAGCCGCCCGCCACGCCGCGGCGGGGCGGGGCGGCGGGGGCGGGCACGGACCCCGGGCGCGCGGGCCAGGGCGCCGCAAGTGGAGGCGAGGCGGGCCGTGCGTCGTCGCCGGGACGCCGCCGGGGGCGGGCGGCGAACGACGGCGGAACGGACGCGTCCCAACCACCACCACCACCGCCGCCGCCGCCGCGGGCACGGGACCGTCCCCGCCCACCGACAACCCGGGGGGTACGCCCGTAGACCGCTTGCGGCGCGAGGGCGCTTCCCGAAGGGGGGAGGGACCGACCGCGGAGGCCACGGCCACGCGGCCAGGGCCTCGCCGCGGAGCTCGCTCCCTTCTCTCGCGGGCAGCGGGGCCCCCCACCACCACCCCCACCCGTCGCGCCTCAGCGCGAGGCGCGGGGTGGCGGCGTGGGGCGCCGCGTCTGCACTTAGGGGGACGGAGGGCCCCGGAGGCCCTGCGAGGACAACCCCCAGCCGCGCCACCCCGGGAAGGCGCGCGCGCACGCACGCGCGCACACCCCGGGGGGGCGATTGATCGTCAAGCGACGCTCAGACAGGCGTAGCCCCGGGAGGAACCCGGGGCCGCAAGTGCGTTCGAAGTGTCGATGATCAATGTGTCCTGCAATTCACATTAATTCTCGCAGCTAGCTGCGTTCTTCATCGACGCACGAGCCGAGTGATCCACCGCTAAGAGTCGTACGAGTTTGGTTTCTTGGGGTTTTTCGGCGGGGGTTCCCCGCCCGTGGCACGGCACGTCCCCCCCCCGGAGAGGGGGCTTGCCTCTGGCCGGCCAAGTCACACAGACAGAGAGAAAAAAAAAAGGAGAGCAGACACCACCGGAGGGGCCCCCGGAAGGTTTCCCACGAACGGGGCGCGCCCGGCACCGACCCGCAAGACGGGGCGGGCTCGGACAACCCCACAGGCGCCCGGGGGGGTTCCCACCTGCCCCCCCACACACCCACCCCCAGGGGACGCGGGGCGCGCACGCGCGCGGCCACCACACACGGCCCCCCGGCCCGCGCACCACGGCCGCCGGGGAGCCCCCTCCCGACGGCCGCGGCGGGGGAGGACCAGTGAGTGTGGCGCGCGGCGCGACGCCCCGGCCCCGTGGGTTGTTTGGGGCGTGGGGGGTGAAGCGGGGTCTGGGGGAGAAGGGAGGGGGCCCTCCCGACTCCCCGCGGGCCCGACCGCCCCGACCCCAAGGCGGACGGGCGACCCCCCCCCATGGGTCTTTAAACCTCCGCGCCGGGACGCGCTAGGTACCTGGAGAGGGGGAGGCGGGCGAGGCGCGGGGTGGGGGCGGCCGGAGCGCCCCCCACGCTCGACACCGCCCCGACACACCGGCCCACACGCTCTCCGCCCGCCGCCGCCCGCAGCAGCACGCGCGGGCCTCGGCGCTACCGGCCCGTGACGCGGGGCCCCGGCCGGGCGCCGGGCCGACCGCCGCACGAGACACCACGGCCACCGCCCGACGACGCCCCCAACGACCGCGTGTCCCCGAGAAACCGGCCGGGGACACCTCCTACCTCCTGCCCCCCCCCACCACCACACCACGCTCGCGCCCGGAACGCGGCCCTCTCCTCTCTGCTCCTGAACCCCACCACAACAACCCAACGGCCCCCGCGGCCCCTTGGCCCCGCACCCGCGTCCCGGGCCCCCTTCTCGCCACCGAGGGCGGAAGGGAGGCTTCGACGGGAACCGGGGGTCGAGCGGGTAGGGGACACACGCGTGGGGAGGGCGGCAGAGAGGGAGCCAGAGAGAGCCGGACGGACGACCGACCGAGGAGGAGGAGGAGGCGGCGGCGGCGGCGGAGGGGCCCCGGGGCCCGCAAGGACAGGTAGGTAGAGGGCGCCCGCCGAGGGGGCGGAGGGCCCGGGGCGGACGGCCGACGGCCGACCGGCGGAGGAACCGGCCCAGGGCCGGCGGCGGGAAGGGGACGGACGGACGGACGGGCGGGCGGGCGAACGGCCCCCCGCAGGGAGCCGCCGCCGCCGCCGCCGCCGCTGCCGCCCCCCATCCCGAGACGCGCCGGAGGCTCCGCGCGGGGGGCGGGCGGTCGCGACCGGGGGGCGCGTGAAGGGCGCCGGAGACGGAGGCGCGCGTGGGGGGGCTCGGCACCCCCACCCCGCGGAACCCTCGGACCCAGACCTCGGAGGGACGGACGACGTGGCGGGGAGGTCGGGCGGGCGGGCGAGCGAGAGACGCGCCGGGTGGGCACACCACGACGGCCGCGGTCGGGTACGCGGCGCGGTGGCGCGCGGGCGGGCGCCCGGCCACACCCGGGGTGGGGTGACGGTGTCGCCCCGC
>NW_027672567.1:97500-107500 GCF_964165515.1 Mesoplodon bidens | reverse complement strand
GAGGGTGGGGGCGGTCCGGGGACGTCCCCGGCACCTCCTCCACCTCCTGCCCCCCCCCACACACACCACAACCACACCACACCAGCGCGGCCCGCGACCTCGGCGGCCCGGGAGCGGGGCCACGGGCACCGGGAAGTCGCACGGAGGCCGGCCGGCGCGTGCCCGCTCGCTCCCGCTCGCTCGCCCGCCCGCGCAGACGGGGCGGGGGGCGGGCGGCGGGGCTCGGGCCTCGAGGCCCGACACCCCGACCCACTCCCCGCCCGCCCGCCCGACGGACGGGAGCGGGGCGGAGCGGACACGGCGGCCGGTCCACGACGGCTGCCCGGGGACCCGACGACCCACGCTCGGGCGAGCGCGCCGGGGCGGGCCGGGGCGCGGCGCGGCGGGGGGGACAGACGGACGGCCTTCCGCCCCCACCCTCGCCCAACACGCAACCGACGCCGGCGGACGGGCGGCGACGGCGGAGGACCACGGAGCGGAACCGCGGCGGGCCCGCGAAGCGAAGCACCCAGGGGCGCGGCCCGGGGGTCGGCAGACGCGACGGACGCGGCAGACGGACGGACGTGGGAGAGAGGGCCGACGAGGCGCGCGGCTGGCTCGGCCCGCCGTCGCGGAGACGCGACGACCACCTCCCCGCACGAGACGCGGCGGCGGCGCGGCGGGAGGCGGGAGGCCACGCGCCGACGCGAGGGGGCCCGGGGACCATCCGTAGGGCACGGACGCGAGTCGGCCGCCGGGGCGCGACACGGGGTCTCACCGCCAGAGGCCTCCAGCGCAGGGGCGGTCCCGCGACACACAACCCAGGACGCCGACTGGCCTCCTCCTCGGCCCCCACAACCACAGGGTCCCCCCTCGCGGGGCTCGCGACCACCCACCACCACCGCCGTACCTGCACGAGCCGCGACAACACTCTCCCGCACGCACACCGGCCGCCCCGCGGGCCCCCCCTACACACACACACCCCTCCGCCGCGCCCGACTCCCGCACCCCGCCTCAGGAACCGTGAGCACGCCACCCGGGGACGCCGCCGGCCGAGGCGGCCGGGGGGGGCGACACCCTCACGTGGGCGAGGCCAGCTCGGTCCCAGAGGACGGGGGGGGAAGGGGTCACGGAGGGGTGGGGGCGGGTTAGGGCCGGCGGCGACGGGGAGGGGGGCGGCGGCACGCACGCACGCACACAGCGAGGGCCGCGGGGCAGGGGCGCGGGGGGCGCTGCCCAGGGAGAGGAAGGGCCGAGGACACGACCGGGCCACCAGGAAAACAAGCGCGGGGTCCCACCGCCACACGCACGAAGGCGGTCCCACGACGCCTGAGACGCCGGCCGGCCCCAGCCACCCCGGGGCCTCCCACGACCCGGCCCCGCCGCCGGGGGGCCCGCGTGTGCGACGTTCCCCCCGCGTGGCACGGAGGGACCCGTCCGCCCAAACGCCACACCTCAACGTCCTCGCCGCCTCCGCCTGCATCCAAGTCCGACCCCCGGGGGGCTCGTGCCCCGGGGCAACGCTCCCGAGCGAGGCGACCCGCACCGTGCCCACACACCGCCCGCCACCCGCCGCGACGAGCGGTCAGGGCAAGGCGCGACGGGCTCCTCGTGGCTGCGGGACTGGGGAGCCGGGACGCCCGGGCGTCCCCTCCCCGCCCCCTCGGGCTCCACACCACCGGGGTCGCCGCGCGCACACGCGTGCACACGGCCCCGCGCCGGACGCCGGCCTGGCGGGACCCTCCCCCGACTCAGAGGGGGGAGGCGCGGGCCGCGGTAGGCAAAGAGCGGCGAGGCGAGGGACTCTTGCCCACGTGCTCTGGCAGTCGCCCTCGTGGCCACTGCACGCTTGGGAGGGGCAGCGGCTGGGGGGTCCGGTACCCCAAGGCTCCCTCTCGGATCGCTAGAGAAGGCTTTCTCACCGAGGGGGCGTCATCCCCCACCCATCGTCTCTCCCCCTTCGGGCCCGCGGAGGCGCTCCACGAGCCGCCGCCGAGTCCACGACTGGGCGGGGGTGGGGTTTGGGGGGAGGTCTGCGGTACGGGGAGGCACACGGCCCAAAGGGGCGTCCGCGGCCACAGCCAGGGGGCACAACCTCCGCCGTGCCGCCCCCGGGCTCGTCTATGGGGGGCTCCGGAAGGAGGGAGTGCACGCCCGAGGAGCGCGACAGAAACCCCCCTTCCTCACAGAGGCCCCCCGGCCCAACACGATCGCACCCACGCCCGTGTGCCACGCCCTGGCCACACTCATGTCCCCCTCGCAGCACACACCGTGCGAGGACGACGGCGACGAGGCGGCACCTGTCCCGTCCCCCCCATCGGGGGGGGGGAGAGAGAGAGAGAGAGAGAGAGAGACAGGCACACACACCCCCGCCGCCTTCCCCTTGACCGTCTCGCCCCCCCCTCTCACCGAGGAGAGCCACTCACGGGACACACCACCGCGGCGGGGACCCGAGGAGCACGCTGGGAATAAGGGAACGACACCACCGCTCGGCCTCGGGCACCTGAGGGACGACCCGGAGCGCTCCAGGGGCACCACAGAGGACCAAGCAAGGCACGCTCACGCGCCGGCAGGGGCGCGCAGCGCAGCGGCGGGACGGCCCCCCCCACCGACGCGGGGAGGACCGCTCGCGAGGCGCACGCCAAGGAGGCGAAGCAAGAGGGTCTGCTGCGTCCGAGGACCACGGGCCCGCCCACGCCGTGAGGCCGGGGGACCGAGGGTCAGGGCCGGGAGACCACACCAGCCCCCGCGCCTTCCACACACACCTCTCGACGGGTCGGGAGTGCGTGACGGGAGAGGCGAGGGGGCACGCCGCGGGCACAACGAGAAGAGCGGTCCCGTTCGACAAGAACGTCCGTCCCTCGTCTGGCGCGACTTCGGCCCGGCCCAGGAGAGCGCGACATCACCACATCGATCCGTCAATAATCCGGAGAGCCACGGGCCACAGGGCCCCGAAGGCGGGGGAGGGGCACGGCGAGGACCATCACCCGAGGAGCCTGCTTCAGCCTCACCGGCACACCACCGCCCCACACCCTCTCCTCTCCTCTCGGGCAACTCCAGTGGCCGACGACCCCGCGAGGAGAACGCCTGACACGTGGCACAGAGCCTGCGGGGGGGTGGGGTCGTCGCAGCCACCACCGGGTGCCTCGCGGCGGGGCGAGGTGGAGTCGCACGGGGCGGAAGACCCACGCGCCACCCCTCGCGCCCCGCCGCCCTCGGGTGAGCCAGAGACCGGAGGCGGCACCGCGGGTCGGGTCAGCCGGGCGCACACACAGGCACACACGAGAGCCGGCGCGCAGGCCCAGGCGGGCGGCTCAAGGGGCGAGGGGACGGTTCGGGCGCCGGACGGCGGCCCGCGGCCCACAGCCCAGATCCCTGCGTGCGCCCAGAGCCCCAAAGTCCCTCAGCGACTAGACGCCAGAGAACACCGTGTCAGCACCTACCTGGTGGCAAAAAAGGCCCATTTCGGGCGAAAAATATCACAGCGCCCGGGAGCGGGGCCCATCCACGAATCGCGGGGGGGACCCCGAAACCTCGGTCCGGCCACCTGTCCCCAACTCTTCCCCATCCACACCAGCCCCGGAGCTCTCGGGGGCCACCTGGTCGACCCGAGGAGCGTGGCGACCAAGTGGGGGCGGGGAACCGTGGGGGGGTGGGGGGGGGTGGGGGGGTGGGGAGGCAGCGAGCGGGCCGGGGTCGCCCTCCCCGGTTCGCCCGCCCGCCCGCCCGCGCGGGCAGGTCCCGGTCCCCCTCCGAGTCTCCGGGCGAAGACGGTTCAAGAAAAAGAAAATGTCCCACACTCGGCCGCCTCCGACGAGCGGGCCCCACGAGGGAGCGCGCCGGGGCCCGGGCCGCCCAGGAAGGAACGGCTCGGGCCGGTCCCCACCCCGGGGCTCGCGGTGGAGGACGGTGGGGCGGGGGAGGGTGAGAAAAAGTCGCGTCCGCCGACCGACCGGGACCCACGTGGGCCCGCTGAAGGGCCGGGTGCGCCCTCCCCGGCCACCCCGCGCGAGCAGGGCCCGGTCCGTCCACGTCCCCGGACACCCAGGGCAGGGGGACTTGAAAACCTTTTCCCAGGCGACCGGAGCCCACGAGGGACCGCACGCGGGCCCGTGCCTCTCTCTGCGGGTCACCCCTCGCGGCCCAGGCCAACGGTCCAAAGGGTGAGAGCCAGGAGAAGGCGGCCCGACCGCCAAGCCACAGTCCTCCGCTCAGGAGGACGCGGAAGAAAGACCCTCTCCCTTGCCACCGCGGCGGCGGCGGCGGCGGCGGCGGCGGCGGCGGCGGCGGCGGCGGCCCGTCCCAGGTCGCGTCGAGTGGCCGTGTCGGTCGGTCCCCGCGGCCGGATGCTGGTCGACCAGGCCAGACGGCCCCACAGGACGGGCTCGAGACTGCGGCGACGGTCACAGCCACATAGACCTGCACGCCCAATCTCAAGCGACAGCAGGAGGCGCCCACGCCTGGGCGCCACCGCGACAGTCGCCACCAACGTCGCCCGGCTCACGGAACTCTGCCTCGGGCCCGGCGGCCCGGTCCCAACCCTCACGAAGGTCGCCGGAGCTCCAGAGACAAGGGACAATATAAAAGCGGCCGCCAGGTGGCTCCCGACAACCGGCTCCAACGTCCCCGGGCCGCCGGGTCCCTGTCGCCGGCCGGCCACCGAGGACGCGGCAGCGCCGGGCCGCCCAAACGCCCGGGCTAAGCCCGGGGCGAGGCGGCGGGCGTCTGGCGCGGCCCTGAGGCGTCCGTCTCGGACGGAGCTAGCTCCCGGGTCGGCACGACACGGCGCCACACCGGCAGCAGACGGGGTTGGGGCGGGGGGGGAGCTGGGAAGATGTCGCCGGGAGGCTGCCTCAAGGGACACGACGCGATTCCTCGGCGGGGGGATAGCCCACGGAGACGCCGGCGGGGCCCGGGGCGGCCGGCACGGGCCGCCCAGAGGGTCACGAGCAAGATCCCCGGCCGGCTGCCCGGACGGACGGAGGGAGGGAGGGAGGGAGGGAGGGAGGGAGAGAGAGAGAGAGGGAGACAGGGAAGGCGGGGACCGGCAAACCGAAACCAGGCAAGCGCTCAGAGAACAACGCAGGAATTCATCCTTTCTCGAACGGTGGATGGAGGTCTTTCAGAAGCAGACACGCAAAGCCCAGAAGCCAGAAAGGAAGGGAAGGATACACTCTGACCCCACACGAGTGGAAACAAACATCTGTCTCTGCCTACACGGCGACAAAGTCCAAAGACAACACGCGCGTGCGTGGGTGGGTGGGGAAATCGCCCTTGCGGTCGGTCGCGAGAACGTGGATTTCAAAACGGACTGACCACACAGTCACGGGCGGGGCTGGCTGGGGTGGTGAGGCGGGGGTTGGCGGAATGCGGGCGGGGGGGGGGGGGGGGGCGGTGGAGGGGGGGGGCGAAGGGGGAGTCAATAGCCATCCACTAAAGAAACTGAGCTCCTAAACGTAAGGCCAGAAACGATCCAACTCTTAGAGGAACACAGAGGCAGAGAACACGCTCTGACCTAGATCACCGCAAGATCCTTTCGGACCCACCTCCCAGAGACGTGGAAATAAAAACCAAGATAAACCCATGGGACCTGATGAAACTTCAAAGCTTTTGCACAGCAAAGGAAACCATAAACAAGACCAAAAGACAACCCTCTCAGAACGACGGGAGGAAATATTTGCAAATGAAGCCACGGACAAAGGATTCATCTCCAAAAGGTAGAAGCAGCTCAGGCAGCTCTCCACAGCCAAAAAAACAAACAACCCCATCCAAACGTGGGCGGAAGACTCAAATAGGCATCTCTCCAAAGAAGATACACAGACCGCCCACCAGCCCACGAAGGAAGGTCACGCTCAACGTCCTTCATCATCAGAGCCATGCACATCAAAACTACCATGAGATAGCATCTCACCCCAGTCAGAATGGCCACCCTCCAAAAATCTAGAAAGGCAATCAGTGCCTGCCGGAGAGGGTGTGGAGAAAAGGGAACACTCTTGCACTCACTCACTCACTGCTGGTGGGAATGTGAATCGGTACAGCCACTATGGAGAACAGGACGGGAGGTTCCTTCCAAAACCACACATACAACGACCCTAGGACCCAGCAATCCCACTACGAGGCCTAGAGAGACCCTGAGAAAACCATCCTTCCAAAAAAGACACGGGGACCAAAATGCTCACTGCAGCTCGATTCACAATAGCCCGGAGACGGAAACAACCCAAGTGTGTCCATCCTCGGATGAACGGATCAAGAAGAGGCGGTACACATCTGCAACGGCATACCGGTCAGCCATAGAGAAAAAGAAAACGAAACTGAGCTCTTCGGAGTGTGTGTAAATGTTTTAGAGTACAAATCAACACAGTTTTAGCCAATTATATATTAATAACAAATGTGTAGAAGCTTAAATAAAAATAGGTGATGCCATTTACAACGGACCTAAATAAAGACTTAAATATAAGCCCACTAAGACATTTATAGGTCCTCTATACTGAAAATTACAAAACGCTGATGAAGAAAAATTTAAAAGTCCCAAACAAAGAGTGAGACATACCTTGTTCATGGATTAGAAAACACAACATGATAAAGATGTCCATTCTCCCCAAGTTAAGAGGCTTAACAGAGTTACTCTTAAAATGCCCTCAAGGTTTTTGTGGAGACAGACAAGCTTATTCTAAGATCTATAGGGTAAGAAGAGGCTGAAGAATAGCTAAAACCATTTGTAAAGGAAGATTAAAACGGGAGGAATGAATCTACCCAATTTCAAGATTTTGCAGTCATGATGGAGGGTAGATCCACAGATCAATGGAATGGAATAGAGAACCCAGAAACAGACTGACATCAATACATGTAACTTGTTTTTGACAGCAGTGCGAAAGCTATCAAGGAAGAATAGACTTTTCAAAAAATGGTACTGAAACAGTTGGACATCCCTCGACAAACACCAACAAACAAAAAATGAACCTTCACCTAAACCTCCACACCTTACACAAAAATTAAATCAAAGGGGATCATAATCTTAAATGTAAAAGCAGGACCTTTTTAGAAAAAAAAATAGGAGAAAATCTTTGGCATCTAGAACTACGTGAATAATTCTTAGACTGGACACCGAAAGTATGATCCATACAAGCAAAAACGGATAAATTGGATCTCATCAAAATGAGTTAAAATGCTTCATAGAAGATCATGTTAAGTGGATGAAAACTCCAATTACACAGTGGGAAAACATATTTGAAAATCCCACATGAGACAAATGACTTGTATCTATAATATACAAAGAACTCTCCAAACAACTTAAAAAAACCCAACTAGAAAATAGGCAGAAGACAGGAACAGACATGTCATGGAGGAGAATATACACATGGCAAAGAGGCCCATGAAAAGATGCTCAACATCGTTAGCCATTGGGGAAATGCCAATTAAGACCATAATGAGGTATCAGAGGAGAACTACACTTAAAGTACCGTGTGTGACCACATCCAATATGCTGGTGGCGAGTCCAGAGGGAAATGATGTCCCATCACCGGTGGGAAAATAAACTGGTTTATAGCCACTCGGAGAGACAGCTTGACAGTCTCTTGGAATCCTCAAAGTAGATTCACCCTACAACGCAGTCATTGTACTCTTGAGCATGTATCCAACAGAGACACAAACTTAAATTAAGTTCCCACAGAAACTTACACGTCCATGTTCATAGCAGTTTCATTTATAACAGCCCAAAACTGGCCACTACCCAAATGTCTTTCAGTGGATGAATGTTGAGACACATGGTGATAACATCTTATAATAGAATACTACCGAGCAACCAAAAGGAACAAATGATTACTATATGCCAAAACTGAAATGAACTTCAAGGGAATGATGCCGAGGGAAACATTTTAAAAAGCCCATCTCCGAAGATGAAGTCATTCAGGATGATATTTACATATTATTCTTAAAATAACAAAACGGTGGAGATGGAGAACAGATTAGAAGTTGCCAAGGGTTAGAGATGGGGGTAGAAAGTACAGCGGGGGATCTTGGTGAGGTCTTTGTGGTCCCTCCCAGTACAAATAATACAGCCATCTTGGTTGTAACCCCGAAAGATGTGTCAAAGCAATTCCTAATAAGAGGTGTCCAGATATTTAGCAATGGCAGCAGATTAGAGGTATAGCTCCCCAACATGACAACTTCAAAACAGATGGGACTCATTCAATGCATATGTTCATTTTAAAAAGGCCAATCACAGGGCCTCCCTGGTGGCGCAGTGGTTGAGAGTCCGCCTGCCGATGCAGGGGATACGGGTTCGTGCCCCGGTCTGGGAGGATCCCATATGCCGCGGAGCGGCTGGGCCCGTGAGCCATGGCCGCTGGGCCTGCGCATCCGGAGCCTGTGCTCCGCAACGGGAGAGGCCACAACAGTGAGAGGCCCGCGTACCGCAAAAATAAATAAATAAATAAATAAATAAATAAAAAAATAAATAAAAAGGCCAATCACAATACTTAAATGGTATAGATCTTAACGCTATGATTCTAAGGATCCAGCTACCCCAGATGGACTAGCAGGATTTTCTGGACATTCAATCTTATTTAAGACAGTAAATCTTATAATAAGACAGTTAAAACAAGAAAAAAAAAAACCAACTGCAGTTGGATCTTCTCGTAGGAAGATGAGGTGAAAATAGGTAGCAGCGGTTCAAAAGCTTAAGCAGTGGCACCTACATCTGGCTGCACATTAGAATCATCTGAAGCACTTTTTAAAAACCCTCACACCAACAGTTGGTCATCCTAAACCAATAAAATCATTTTAAATCTCCTCGGACGATGCCACTGTCTAGCCAGAAGTGAGAACCAGCGGACGAAGCAGAAGGGGATGTTCCTACAAAGGTTTCTTAACACTACGTCCTTTCACCCAATCAGATTTACCTTCCTGCAAAGGGGTAAAGAAGGCTAGATGTTGTCCATCCTTGCTTAGCTTTCATTAGCACTTGTGACTTGCCCAAAACCTGGATCATGTTTCCCCTAAATTGCATGTGATTTCCTAAGTTTTTCAAATCCAGGGCTAAGGGGTTTGCCAGGATGAGATTTTAAGTGCTCACACAGGGGAAGTCCCTGGCAAACCAGGACAGAGGTCACTCTACACTGAAATGTAAAGCATCCTAAATAACCCTGCCACTGCCCCCAGATACTCGTCTGTGCCATCCAGTGGAGAAAAGGCATTCTCCATCACTACCACGGCAAATGCTGCTGTCCTTGCCTTGGCTACTGCCTATCTTTTCCAGGCGTCACTCCCCTTCACCTGCTGGTGGACGCTTTGGCTAGCTGACAAGGCAGATATTTTCAAACTTTAAGGTGAATAAAAATCATCTGGAGGGCCAGTTATAACAGAGATCACTGAGCCCCAATAGAGTTGCTGATTCCATAGGGCTCGGACGGGGGCCTAAAACTTGAGTATCTGACACAGTATCAGGGGACGCCGGTAAAGCCGGTCAGGTTGTTACCGAATGCACGTTCGTGTGTCTGAAGCACAGTGAGGCCCAACAAACCGAAAGGTTGGAGTCTGGAGCAGAGAAAGGTTTATTGCAGGATCGAGCAAGGAGAGGGGTGGCCCGTGTTCCAAAACACCCTGACATCTCCAAAGGATGTCAGCAAAGCATTTTTAAAGGCCAGGTGAGGGAGGGACGTCCCAGGGAATGTGATCAGCTCGTGCACAATCCTCTGACGGGCTGATGTTGAGGCCACAGGACAGGTCACATGATCCATCCTTAGGTGCCAGGAGGTCTGGGGGCTACGTGCTCATGATCATCAAGGAGTTCATTTCTTCCATTGGGTGGTGGTTTTTGGCATCTGAAAACTCCAGAAATACGCCTGAGATACTATTATCTGAGTACTTCAGAGAGGAACTACAGCAGAGGCTATGGGGGATGGGTCTGTCCTAGGAAGGCCCCATAGGGTACTGCTCGGTTACAAGGTCACCATACTTTGAGAACCACTGCTCTAGTGGCTTGGAATGTTAAGCAAGTAATGGAAGAATCCCTATCCAGATC
>NW_027672567.1:85000-92500 GCF_964165515.1 Mesoplodon bidens | reverse complement strand
ATCATCATCATCAAATAACATAACCTTTCTTAAGGAGTTCCTCCACCTAGAGCTATCGAAATCACTTGTTCTAAATCCCATGACGATGAGATGACCTGTGAACATTTTCCTGAGACTTTAGACGATGTCAGCCATCATCCCCAAGTTCTTTTTCTGGCTGACGAATTGGGTTCACTCCCGTGAGCGTATTGGACTTGGGGGGGTCGACGTAGATAGAAGAAAGGGATGACCTCGAATGCTGATCACGCTAAAGACATGCCTAGTTTCCTAAAACCCATACCTTGACCTCGGCTAGTCTCTGCTGAAGGGTTCATCCTAGATCAGGTGAACTTGCAAAAAACCTTTGGGTCCCTTTGTAGTAGACTGAATTCGGGAGCGAGTGCTTCCTTCGAAGCCATTCAAGAGAGCTCTTCCACAAGCTCACCGTGGCACTCGGATCCGTAGGTACGTAGAAACAGGCCAGCTCTGGAAGGGAGCTCCAGACATACCTGTTCCCAGGCCCTTTCCAGATTCTTGCACAGCAGTGCCCTAGAAATGAAGATCGCATCCACAAGACTCTAAGGCTAGCCAAGCAAAACTTTTTTTTTTATTCAAAGAGGCAGGTTGTACACAAGGGAGGAGGCGGTGTGTGGGGTGAGGGGGAGAAGACAGCTCCCCGAGTTGCTTTGATCACGGAAGGGAGCGTTTGTCTCGGGATCACTGATCATTTCCAGACATCCTCCCAATTCTTGGATCAGCAGCAGCTGGTTGCACGGTGGCTACCTATGGGGAAGAGCAGGTGCTTCCACGAGGGGAAAGAAGCGCATGAGAATTTTCTGCAAGAAAGCACAGGAACAGATAAGGGTTCAAGGTATCGTTGAGCTGCTTGTCTTGGGACACCTATAGGTATAGTCATAGTCGTGGGTGTCAACGTAGGTCAAGGTAATCTTTTACTCCCGGGAGCCTCTTGTATGTGTGTGTGGGGTGGGGTGTGTGTGTGTGTGTGTGGGGGGGGGGGGGTTGCAGGTGTGTGTCTGAGACTCAGGCCCCCAGGGCCTCTGCTCTTTAGCTTGCAAGGCCTGTTTTGCCCTAGGCCATTCCCCAGTCCTTTTCCAAAATATCTGTAGGTCTGTCTCATGCGTACAGACAGACATACCTAGAGATCGACACGACCAGGGATTTCATAGCTTTCATTTAAAAACTTTTAGTCAGCCATGCAGCAGGTAGGACGATCGAAAACTCGCTCTCTTGCTGATTTATAAAGAACCGTTGGGATAGGTGAAGTGTATTTGCTCCGATGGCTGAGGCTTTTTATTATTTGTGAGGAAAGACTTTTAAGAGTTCTGTTGGTCTTGAAGGAGACTGCGAATTAGTGTTTGGGTGAGGGAGCCCTTCCAGCAGTTTGTATTCTTAAAAAGACCACTTCCCCCTCCCCTCCCCCGTTGTTATTTTCAGTTTTATTTTATTTTATTTTTTTAATTTTTCCTTCCCTTGGGTTTCAGGTTCTACCTCATCCAGTCCACTAGCCTTAGTCTCAGGCCATCGCAGGCCGCGTTCACATTTCGGACGTTGTAGAGATGTGCGAGATCAAGACAGTTCACCCAGAGAACTGGGCGGCGGGTGCCTTGCTGACATCCAAAAGCTGATCTGCTCATGCAATTCCATTTCTCCTCCTCCTCCTCCTCCTCCCCCTCCCCCTCCTCGTCCTCCCCCTCCCCCTCCCCCTCGTCCTCCCCGCCCCCCCCCCCCCCCGCCTTCTATGTGCTTCTTTCTGTCTGTCAGGGAGAAGATTTCCAACTCCAATGCAGACCAAAAGATTTCTAGGTTCCCAAACTTCAGGGTTCCATGGATCATGGTGTCCAACTTCTGCACAGGGCCTTCAATAACGGCCCTCTTTCTCCGCGCGCACACAAGTCAACCCCAGACCGAGGCACCCTCAGGGCGAAAACCCTCCAAGATGTCTCCCATCAGACCCCACGCATCAGCACACACACCCTCCCCCGGTTTCTCTTTCGTATCGCGTGGGCTCAGACAGGCAACAACAAACACGTCGACCGATCGTTTTCCTTCAGCGTGTTTCATGAACGTTGCACTGGCCGGAGACACCTCAGTGTGTAACAACAGCTCATCATCCCTGTGTGAGAGGCTTCGGCTTCCCGGTGAAGGGGGTCGAGCCGGGGGAGCCAGGCCCCTCTGTGTGTGTCCACTGTTCATCGGAGTCGTCGGCCTCGCTGTTGTCCCGAGCGATAGCTGGTCCGATGTCTCATCGGTCTTGGGTCATTTTTGGTCCTCTGGCTTTAGAAAGGGTTTTCCACTGGGGTAAAAAGAGCAGGCTTGTTTGGGGCGCTTTCATGGTGGGGAGGAGGGGGTGGTGGCCCATAGAGGTCCCTTCGATTCACCCAATCTCAGGTAGTGCCCTATTCGAAACGTTTGTTCTCATCCCATCAGGGTCCTACCTTCGGAGAGTTTCCCTGCCTTAAACGTCCCCTGCGCGCCCCGCCTAGTCATCATCCACCATCCACCACCACCCCGCTGCTGATCTGTTCACCCTGTCCATGGTTTTTCTTTTCCGAGAAAGAGTGTTACCTATGGCTCGTCCCCACGCTATGTGTCCGTCCATTTCACCTCCTGAAAGACAGGTCTCGGTGACCTCCGAGAGAGTTCTTGGCAGTGAGGAATCAAGCCGCCACCGTCAAGGTCCGCGTGCAGGTTTCTGCGTGGACCTCAGCCGTTCGACTCCCCGCCTCGGGTCCATTCATGACAAGGAGCCCCCCCCCCCCCCGAGGGCCGGGTCTTAAGGTGAGAGTGTGTTTGGCTGTGAAAAACACCACCCGTGTTCACTGAGTTCCCAAAAACGGGGCGGGGGGGGGGTTTGGGGTGGGGGTCGGGGTGGAGCTGAGGGCACGTCACAGCACACCGAAGCGTCCGGAACCCGAGGAGGCGGCGGGCAAGGAAGGAAGATGTCCCCGGGACAAAACCTTCCCTCCCCGTCCTTTGGGTGGATCGATGGCTGGACCTGAGAATTCCATGGACACCAGAGACGGATTTGTGAAACCAGAATTCCAAGAAAGGGGACCTGACTGAGACCCCAAAATGAGTTTCTTTGGGGTTTGTTAGGACGGCAGGCCAGGAGACACCGTGTTCCACCCGACTCCCAAACGGGGCGAGTTTATCGAAGAAAAAAAAAAAAAAAAAAAGCAAAACCAAAAGCAAACACACACACAAACAGAAATCCCACCAACACACACACACACACACACACAGACACAGACACACAGACACAGACACAGACACACACACACACACACACACAGAGAGAGAGAGAGAGAGAGAGAGAGAGAGAGAGAGAGAGAGAGAGAGAGAGAGAGAGAGGAGCGCGCGCTCTGGGTGCCTTTGGGGCACGGCTGATAGAGATGGACATGAAGCAGCAGGACAGCAAGTTGGCATCTCGGCCGGCCTGCCGGGGCCTCGAGAACTTTCCCCAGTGAGCTCTCAGAACCAGGGCCGGGGCGGGGGGGGGGGGTGGCCGCAGAGAGAGGCGGTGGAGGGAGGCCCACGTGACCTGGGAGAGAAGGGGAGTGCTGACCGACCTCGGTTCACCCCGTCCCCCTCCGGCCGAGAACCTGTCTTCGCTTCCTGCCCGCCCTCAGGTGTGTGAGAGGACCATGTTTCTTTCCAAGAAATACCAACACATCCTTTCAGTCTGTTTGTGTGCTTGTTTCTGCTTGTTCGTTTTCTGGACGAGGCCAAAGCAGCCTTCCAGTGGAGGTGTGTGTCCCAAGGAGCATCTGACAGGATGGGAGGGTGCGGGTCAGTCAGTCCATGTGCCAAGAAATGCAGAGAATCTGTCGTAGAAAGAGACTCGGGCCTTTTGCAGAAAGAGGCCAAGAGAGTTCAGATTTGATCCTTCACTGCCCAATAGTCATCACAGCAGTTTCCTGGAAGGGATTGTGTTGCAGGAGCCAGCGTAGGCCTCAGGCCTGCCTCAGCCCGGCAGGCAGGCAGGCAGGCAGGCAGGCAGGCAGGCAGGCAGGCAGGCAGGCAGCGGCTATTGTCTGTTGGTCCCGCCCCCACCCCCACCCCCACCCCCGTTCCTTCTCCAGAGCTCCTTCCTAAGTCCTCTGGACTGACCTTTGCCAGGAGCGGGGGGAGGGGAGGCCCGGACGATTCCTTCGGCAGGGCCTCGTTCAATCGCTCCATTCAAATGCAGAAAGCTCTCCGGTCCAGTTGGAGCCTCTGACCTTGCCTCGAGCTTCTCTTTCATGAATGGCTTTCTCTTTTTTCGTTCCCCCATTTCCCCACCCACCCTTAGGCTGCCCCCTCCAAACTGTAGGGAGGGAAGGAGGGAGAGAGAGAGGAAGGGATGGGAGGAGGATGTGTGAGAAACAGGTTTTGGTTTTTTTGTGTTTTTTTTTTCCCCCAGGCAAAAGGTGTCCCCTCCTTTTCCTAACCCAGGGAAACCCCACTACACCATTTGAGAATCATGGACATGCGTGGAAGCAGATGTCTTCACTTGAGATCTTCCTCCGCAGGAGGACAGAAAGGAGGGCCAGTGTGTCCCTCTTGTGCTGGCCGGTTCTTAAGTGACTTGAATTCAAAATAATCAATAGAGCGTGGAGGCACATTTTGGGGCGGCCTACTCTGGAGCCCAACATTTCCGTCCTCTGAAAGTTCCTTGGAGCATATTAAAGCTGAGCTGGTGACGTGTGTGTGTGTGTGTGTGTGTGTGTGTGTGTGTGTGTGTGTGTGTGTGTGTGTGTGTGTGTGTGTGTGTGTGTGTGTGTGTGTGTGTGTGTGTGTGTGTGTGTGTGTGTGAGAGAGAGAGAGAGAGAGAGAGAGAGAGAGAGAGAGAGAGAGAGAGAGAGTCAAGGAGATTTCTAAATGTCAGGGTCGAAGCAACCTTAGACGTCTGAAATACCTCTGATGATGTCGTCGGGTGTTTGGTTCGAATTTCGGAGTGGCTCTCACAGAAACAGGCACGAGGATTGTTTCCATAGGAGCCGTTGTGGCCCTTTCTCTAAGGTTTTCATCAAGTTCTCTAGCTTCCGTTTGCAGGGCTTCAGGCCAAGGGCCGTTTTCGTTCTCAGTGATGCCCAGTCAAAAGGGTGGGAGACCATGGCAAAGGTTCATGGAGAGAGTCGTGGCCAGATATCGGAGGGAACTCAGGAAACTTTGGGATGCAGTCCAGTTTTCAGGTTAAGAACAGCACCCTAAGGGAAACGAGGAGCACCAGAATTTCATATCCACAAGTGAGTATCCCCGTTTTGTGGAAACATACTTTTGGCCTCCAAGTAACCTATGCAAATAACGATGGCCAAGGAAATAAGAAGCCTCACTGAGAGTTCCCGAATTAAGGAAGGTAGGGAGAAAAAGATCACCGAATCCATCCTGCTGACAGAGGTATGAGTGACCAAATGGAGGTCCATCTTTAAAAATAAAAAAAATTTTAAAAAAAAAAAAAAAAAAGAAAGAAAGAAAAAGAAAATCGGGTTTTGTTGGTCGGTGTATGTTCTTCCTTGTATCTGGAAAACAAAAGATTTAAGAATCAGTCCTCGTCCCTTTCTGTCTCTCTCTCTCCCTCCCTCTCTCCCCCCTCTCTCTTTACATCTCTAAAGATCTTTCCTATCGATTTTTTTTTCATATTCTTTTCTCTCATAGGCTATGACAAAGTACTGAGTAGACTTTCCTGTGCTCTACAGTAGGAGGGGCTTGTTGACCACCACCTGTTTGATGTACGGCCATGCGTCTCTGTTCATCGCAACCCCCTAAGGTATCCCCCGCTTCCCCAATCAGTCCTACTTTACGCAAGGAGTCCTACACAGTATCATCCTATTCATCGGTTCATTCAACCCCACGTAAGTCCTTCTCGTTCTTCTTGGAGTCCAGTCTTTCCATCGGTTCTG
The DNA here is from genome assembly GCF_964165515.1 of Mesoplodon bidens. Classification (NCBI taxonomy): domain Eukaryota; kingdom Metazoa; phylum Chordata; class Mammalia; order Artiodactyla; family Ziphiidae; genus Mesoplodon; species Mesoplodon bidens. Next base: position 86,618 of record NW_027672567.1, on the reverse strand, counting down.
CCGACCTTGCCTGATGATGGAGCGTGACGGTTCCGAAAAGTTGGCCAGAGCTTCTGTGAAGGATTGTAGGATTTGCCCAGCGAAGCGGGTGCCTCGATCTGATCACAGGCGAGGCTGTGGAAGGTAGACCCCCCAAGTGGCAAACACATTCTGTTTTTTTCACAGTCTCTGTACCACGGTGAGGACATCAGGCTTGCAGTGGGGGAAGAAGACCTCAGCCCACACGGAAAACATACCTACGGTCCCAAGAATGTTTGGATGACTGACCCCCCCCCCCCTACTAAGTGGCAGTGGAATGAAGTCCAGTGGCTGGGGTTCAGAGGGTCCAGAAAGAGGAGGTTTTCTTTCCAGAGAGAAAAATAACCACCGCCACCCCCCACCCCCAGGGTCACAAGCATGACAGGTCAGACAGACGTTGCCGCTAGACTGTAGAAGTCTTCCCGCCCGTGTCTAATGACAATTGGAGTCGTCTTCGAGGCACCATGGGCGGGTGAAGGAAGGCAAGGTGGGGGCGTGGGGAGGTTGGCCAGGGGGGGACCGGCTGGGCCGCCGCCGTCCCCCGTCTGCCAGAGCCCCGACCGACCGGCTGTGGAAAGGACAGAGTGTGTGCCCCGCCACCCGCCCACCCCCACCACCTTTCTTTCAACAGGGCTGTCGGTTGTTGCCGCCTTGGCGTGAAAGTCGGTGAGAACATATCTCCCCGATACTGGGTTCAGTCCCTTTCGCGTGAGCCTCCATTTTGCTCATTCTCTCCTGCGTAACAAGGTCCAAAACAGGGAGACCCTTAGACTTGTGGAGCCATGAACATGTCAGTATTGTATCTTACGTGGACAGGATGTAGACACTCGCTGAGATGTCACCCTGTCGTGGCACTTAGCCAACCTCTCAGCCCTGAGATGACCAGAGATGTTAGAAAGTCTTGAAGTCGGCCTATGGAAAAGCATCCCTGGGGGGAGAGTTCCCCTTCCTTCCACCTTCTTCTCTCGTCCGTCCCCATCTACGTCCTCTATTCGTCATGAGCCATCCCACTCAGAGGATGCGTGCCCATGTCATGAGACATGAAGGCGGCTCCGTTCGTCATGATCTCTGCACCTCCCTCCCGCCCCCCTCCCCTTTCACGTGAGAGAGTGTCTTCCTGATTTCAGAGGGGAGAAGGAAAGGAGAGTCAGAGTGTCCCTCTCGTGGTGTTGTCACCCTAATGCATTCCAGAACGTCCCTATCCCTAGGCCACGGAGGCACCTTTGGGGGTGGCCTACTCAGGGCCCCAAGACTTTCAAAGTCCAACTCACCGGAGGAGGTCAGTGTCCTTCACGCCACCGAACCCGAACTGGTGAACCCGATGGCTGACTAGGAGATGATGTGCCCTCGGGCCACCCACCCGTTTACAACACAGAACCAAACACCCTCTCCTCGAGGACTCGGAAATAAGCACTGCACAGGACAGTAGGTGTTTCATGGTGTCCCTGAGAAGGCAAGGCAGGGAGAATTTTATTTTTTGAAAAGCTCATCTTCTCACAGCATTTACACTATGAAGAGAGGCTGCAACTTCATTGGGGGCGGGGCCGGTGAAGGCCAGGGAGCCTGGCAACACAGAAGAGCCACGGAGGCTGTGTGCGCC
>NW_027672567.1:60000-70000 GCF_964165515.1 Mesoplodon bidens | reverse complement strand
CGCCACCCGGGGACGCCGCCGGCCGAGGCGGCCGGGGGGGGCGACACCCTCACGTGGGCGAGGCCAGCTCGGTCCCAGAGGACGGGGGGGGAAGGGGTCACGGAGGGGTGGGGGCGGGTTAGGGCCGGCGGCGACGGGGAGGGGGGCGGCGGCACGCACGCACGCACACAGCGAGGGCCGCGGGGCAGGGGCGCGGGGGGCGCTGCCCAGGGAGAGGAAGGGCCGAGGACACGACCGGGCCACCAGGAAAACAAGCGCGGGGTCCCACCGCCACACGCACGAAGGCGGTCCCACGACGCCTGAGACGCCGGCCGGCCCCAGCCACCCCGGGGCCTCCCACGACCCGGCCCCGCCGCCGGGGGGCCCGCGTGTGCGACGTTCCCCCCGCGTGGCACGGAGGGACCCGTCCGCCCAAACGCCACACCTCAACGTCCTCGCCGCCTCCGCCTGCATCCAAGTCCGACCCCCGGGGGGCTCGTGCCCCGGGGCAACGCTCCCGAGCGAGGCGACCCGCACCGTGCCCACACACCGCCCGCCACCCGCCGCGACGAGCGGTCAGGGCAAGGCGCGACGGGCTCCTCGTGGCTGCGGGACTGGGGAGCCGGGACGCCCGGGCGTCCCCTCCCCGCCCCCTCGGGCTCCACACCACCGGGGTCGCCGCGCGCACACGCGTGCACACGGCCCCGCGCCGGACGCCGGCCTGGCGGGACCCTCCCCCGACTCAGAGGGGGGAGGCGCGGGCCGCGGTAGGCAAAGAGCGGCGAGGCGAGGGACTCTTGCCCACGTGCTCTGGCAGTCGCCCTCGTGGCCACTGCACGCTTGGGAGGGGCAGCGGCTGGGGGGTCCGGTACCCCAAGGCTCCCTCTCGGATCGCTAGAGAAGGCTTTCTCACCGAGGGGGCGTCATCCCCCACCCATCGTCTCTCCCCCTTCGGGCCCGCGGAGGCGCTCCACGAGCCGCCGCCGAGTCCACGACTGGGCGGGGGTGGGGTTTGGGGGGAGGTCTGCGGTACGGGGAGGCACACGGCCCAAAGGGGCGTCCGCGGCCACAGCCAGGGGGCACAACCTCCGCCGTGCCGCCCCCGGGCTCGTCTATGGGGGGCTCCGGAAGGAGGGAGTGCACGCCCGAGGAGCGCGACAGAAACCCCCCTTCCTCACAGAGGCCCCCCGGCCCAACACGATCGCACCCACGCCCGTGTGCCACGCCCTGGCCACACTCATGTCCCCCTCGCAGCACACACCGTGCGAGGACGACGGCGACGAGGCGGCACCTGTCCCGTCCCCCCCATCGGGGGGGGGGAGAGAGAGAGAGAGAGAGAGAGAGACAGGCACACACACCCCCGCCGCCTTCCCCTTGACCGTCTCGCCCCCCCCTCTCACCGAGGAGAGCCACTCACGGGACACACCACCGCGGCGGGGACCCGAGGAGCACGCTGGGAATAAGGGAACGACACCACCGCTCGGCCTCGGGCACCTGAGGGACGACCCGGAGCGCTCCAGGGGCACCACAGAGGACCAAGCAAGGCACGCTCACGCGCCGGCAGGGGCGCGCAGCGCAGCGGCGGGACGGCCCCCCCCACCGACGCGGGGAGGACCGCTCGCGAGGCGCACGCCAAGGAGGCGAAGCAAGAGGGTCTGCTGCGTCCGAGGACCACGGGCCCGCCCACGCCGTGAGGCCGGGGGACCGAGGGTCAGGGCCGGGAGACCACACCAGCCCCCGCGCCTTCCACACACACCTCTCGACGGGTCGGGAGTGCGTGACGGGAGAGGCGAGGGGGCACGCCGCGGGCACAACGAGAAGAGCGGTCCCGTTCGACAAGAACGTCCGTCCCTCGTCTGGCGCGACTTCGGCCCGGCCCAGGAGAGCGCGACATCACCACATCGATCCGTCAATAATCCGGAGAGCCACGGGCCACAGGGCCCCGAAGGCGGGGGAGGGGCACGGCGAGGACCATCACCCGAGGAGCCTGCTTCAGCCTCACCGGCACACCACCGCCCCACACCCTCTCCTCTCCTCTCGGGCAACTCCAGTGGCCGACGACCCCGCGAGGAGAACGCCTGACACGTGGCACAGAGCCTGCGGGGGGGTGGGGTCGTCGCAGCCACCACCGGGTGCCTCGCGGCGGGGCGAGGTGGAGTCGCACGGGGCGGAAGACCCACGCGCCACCCCTCGCGCCCCGCCGCCCTCGGGTGAGCCAGAGACCGGAGGCGGCACCGCGGGTCGGGTCAGCCGGGCGCACACACAGGCACACACGAGAGCCGGCGCGCAGGCCCAGGCGGGCGGCTCAAGGGGCGAGGGGACGGTTCGGGCGCCGGACGGCGGCCCGCGGCCCACAGCCCAGATCCCTGCGTGCGCCCAGAGCCCCAAAGTCCCTCAGCGACTAGACGCCAGAGAACACCGTGTCAGCACCTACCTGGTGGCAAAAAAGGCCCATTTCGGGCGAAAAATATCACAGCGCCCGGGAGCGGGGCCCATCCACGAATCGCGGGGGGGACCCCGAAACCTCGGTCCGGCCACCTGTCCCCAACTCTTCCCCATCCACACCAGCCCCGGAGCTCTCGGGGGCCACCTGGTCGACCCGAGGAGCGTGGCGACCAAGTGGGGGCGGGGAACCGTGGGGGGGTGGGGGGGGGTGGGGGGGTGGGGAGGCAGCGAGCGGGCCGGGGTCGCCCTCCCCGGTTCGCCCGCCCGCCCGCCCGCGCGGGCAGGTCCCGGTCCCCCTCCGAGTCTCCGGGCGAAGACGGTTCAAGAAAAAGAAAATGTCCCACACTCGGCCGCCTCCGACGAGCGGGCCCCACGAGGGAGCGCGCCGGGGCCCGGGCCGCCCAGGAAGGAACGGCTCGGGCCGGTCCCCACCCCGGGGCTCGCGGTGGAGGACGGTGGGGCGGGGGAGGGTGAGAAAAAGTCGCGTCCGCCGACCGACCGGGACCCACGTGGGCCCGCTGAAGGGCCGGGTGCGCCCTCCCCGGCCACCCCGCGCGAGCAGGGCCCGGTCCGTCCACGTCCCCGGACACCCAGGGCAGGGGGACTTGAAAACCTTTTCCCAGGCGACCGGAGCCCACGAGGGACCGCACGCGGGCCCGTGCCTCTCTCTGCGGGTCACCCCTCGCGGCCCAGGCCAACGGTCCAAAGGGTGAGAGCCAGGAGAAGGCGGCCCGACCGCCAAGCCACAGTCCTCCGCTCAGGAGGACGCGGAAGAAAGACCCTCTCCCTTGCCACCGCGGCGGCGGCGGCGGCGGCGGCGGCGGCGGCGGCGGCGGCGGCGGCCCGTCCCAGGTCGCGTCGAGTGGCCGTGTCGGTCGGTCCCCGCGGCCGGATGCTGGTCGACCAGGCCAGACGGCCCCACAGGACGGGCTCGAGACTGCGGCGACGGTCACAGCCACATAGACCTGCACGCCCAATCTCAAGCGACAGCAGGAGGCGCCCACGCCTGGGCGCCACCGCGACAGTCGCCACCAACGTCGCCCGGCTCACGGAACTCTGCCTCGGGCCCGGCGGCCCGGTCCCAACCCTCACGAAGGTCGCCGGAGCTCCAGAGACAAGGGACAATATAAAAGCGGCCGCCAGGTGGCTCCCGACAACCGGCTCCAACGTCCCCGGGCCGCCGGGTCCCTGTCGCCGGCCGGCCACCGAGGACGCGGCAGCGCCGGGCCGCCCAAACGCCCGGGCTAAGCCCGGGGCGAGGCGGCGGGCGTCTGGCGCGGCCCTGAGGCGTCCGTCTCGGACGGAGCTAGCTCCCGGGTCGGCACGACACGGCGCCACACCGGCAGCAGACGGGGTTGGGGCGGGGGGGGAGCTGGGAAGATGTCGCCGGGAGGCTGCCTCAAGGGACACGACGCGATTCCTCGGCGGGGGGATAGCCCACGGAGACGCCGGCGGGGCCCGGGGCGGCCGGCACGGGCCGCCCAGAGGGTCACGAGCAAGATCCCCGGCCGGCTGCCCGGACGGACGGAGGGAGGGAGGGAGGGAGGGAGGGAGGGAGAGAGAGAGAGAGGGAGACAGGGAAGGCGGGGACCGGCAAACCGAAACCAGGCAAGCGCTCAGAGAACAACGCAGGAATTCATCCTTTCTCGAACGGTGGATGGAGGTCTTTCAGAAGCAGACACGCAAAGCCCAGAAGCCAGAAAGGAAGGGAAGGATACACTCTGACCCCACACGAGTGGAAACAAACATCTGTCTCTGCCTACACGGCGACAAAGTCCAAAGACAACACGCGCGTGCGTGGGTGGGTGGGGAAATCGCCCTTGCGGTCGGTCGCGAGAACGTGGATTTCAAAACGGACTGACCACACAGTCACGGGCGGGGCTGGCTGGGGTGGTGAGGCGGGGGTTGGCGGAATGCGGGCGGGGGGGGGGGGGGGGGCGGTGGAGGGGGGGGGCGAAGGGGGAGTCAATAGCCATCCACTAAAGAAACTGAGCTCCTAAACGTAAGGCCAGAAACGATCCAACTCTTAGAGGAACACAGAGGCAGAGAACACGCTCTGACCTAGATCACCGCAAGATCCTTTCGGACCCACCTCCCAGAGACGTGGAAATAAAAACCAAGATAAACCCATGGGACCTGATGAAACTTCAAAGCTTTTGCACAGCAAAGGAAACCATAAACAAGACCAAAAGACAACCCTCTCAGAACGACGGGAGGAAATATTTGCAAATGAAGCCACGGACAAAGGATTCATCTCCAAAAGGTAGAAGCAGCTCAGGCAGCTCTCCACAGCCAAAAAAACAAACAACCCCATCCAAACGTGGGCGGAAGACTCAAATAGGCATCTCTCCAAAGAAGATACACAGACCGCCCACCAGCCCACGAAGGAAGGTCACGCTCAACGTCCTTCATCATCAGAGCCATGCACATCAAAACTACCATGAGATAGCATCTCACCCCAGTCAGAATGGCCACCCTCCAAAAATCTAGAAAGGCAATCAGTGCCTGCCGGAGAGGGTGTGGAGAAAAGGGAACACTCTTGCACTCACTCACTCACTGCTGGTGGGAATGTGAATCGGTACAGCCACTATGGAGAACAGGACGGGAGGTTCCTTCCAAAACCACACATACAACGACCCTAGGACCCAGCAATCCCACTACGAGGCCTAGAGAGACCCTGAGAAAACCATCCTTCCAAAAAAGACACGGGGACCAAAATGCTCACTGCAGCTCGATTCACAATAGCCCGGAGACGGAAACAACCCAAGTGTGTCCATCCTCGGATGAACGGATCAAGAAGAGGCGGTACACATCTGCAACGGCATACCGGTCAGCCATAGAGAAAAAGAAAACGAAACTGAGCTCTTCGGAGTGTGTGTAAATGTTTTAGAGTACAAATCAACACAGTTTTAGCCAATTATATATTAATAACAAATGTGTAGAAGCTTAAATAAAAATAGGTGATGCCATTTACAACGGACCTAAATAAAGACTTAAATATAAGCCCACTAAGACATTTATAGGTCCTCTATACTGAAAATTACAAAACGCTGATGAAGAAAAATTTAAAAGTCCCAAACAAAGAGTGAGACATACCTTGTTCATGGATTAGAAAACACAACATGATAAAGATGTCCATTCTCCCCAAGTTAAGAGGCTTAACAGAGTTACTCTTAAAATGCCCTCAAGGTTTTTGTGGAGACAGACAAGCTTATTCTAAGATCTATAGGGTAAGAAGAGGCTGAAGAATAGCTAAAACCATTTGTAAAGGAAGATTAAAACGGGAGGAATGAATCTACCCAATTTCAAGATTTTGCAGTCATGATGGAGGGTAGATCCACAGATCAATGGAATGGAATAGAGAACCCAGAAACAGACTGACATCAATACATGTAACTTGTTTTTGACAGCAGTGCGAAAGCTATCAAGGAAGAATAGACTTTTCAAAAAATGGTACTGAAACAGTTGGACATCCCTCGACAAACACCAACAAACAAAAAATGAACCTTCACCTAAACCTCCACACCTTACACAAAAATTAAATCAAAGGGGATCATAATCTTAAATGTAAAAGCAGGACCTTTTTAGAAAAAAAAATAGGAGAAAATCTTTGGCATCTAGAACTACGTGAATAATTCTTAGACTGGACACCGAAAGTATGATCCATACAAGCAAAAACGGATAAATTGGATCTCATCAAAATGAGTTAAAATGCTTCATAGAAGATCATGTTAAGTGGATGAAAACTCCAATTACACAGTGGGAAAACATATTTGAAAATCCCACATGAGACAAATGACTTGTATCTATAATATACAAAGAACTCTCCAAACAACTTAAAAAAACCCAACTAGAAAATAGGCAGAAGACAGGAACAGACATGTCATGGAGGAGAATATACACATGGCAAAGAGGCCCATGAAAAGATGCTCAACATCGTTAGCCATTGGGGAAATGCCAATTAAGACCATAATGAGGTATCAGAGGAGAACTACACTTAAAGTACCGTGTGTGACCACATCCAATATGCTGGTGGCGAGTCCAGAGGGAAATGATGTCCCATCACCGGTGGGAAAATAAACTGGTTTATAGCCACTCGGAGAGACAGCTTGACAGTCTCTTGGAATCCTCAAAGTAGATTCACCCTACAACGCAGTCATTGTACTCTTGAGCATGTATCCAACAGAGACACAAACTTAAATTAAGTTCCCACAGAAACTTACACGTCCATGTTCATAGCAGTTTCATTTATAACAGCCCAAAACTGGCCACTACCCAAATGTCTTTCAGTGGATGAATGTTGAGACACATGGTGATAACATCTTATAATAGAATACTACCGAGCAACCAAAAGGAACAAATGATTACTATATGCCAAAACTGAAATGAACTTCAAGGGAATGATGCCGAGGGAAACATTTTAAAAAGCCCATCTCCGAAGATGAAGTCATTCAGGATGATATTTACATATTATTCTTAAAATAACAAAACGGTGGAGATGGAGAACAGATTAGAAGTTGCCAAGGGTTAGAGATGGGGGTAGAAAGTACAGCGGGGGATCTTGGTGAGGTCTTTGTGGTCCCTCCCAGTACAAATAATACAGCCATCTTGGTTGTAACCCCGAAAGATGTGTCAAAGCAATTCCTAATAAGAGGTGTCCAGATATTTAGCAATGGCAGCAGATTAGAGGTATAGCTCCCCAACATGACAACTTCAAAACAGATGGGACTCATTCAATGCATATGTTCATTTTAAAAAGGCCAATCACAGGGCCTCCCTGGTGGCGCAGTGGTTGAGAGTCCGCCTGCCGATGCAGGGGATACGGGTTCGTGCCCCGGTCTGGGAGGATCCCATATGCCGCGGAGCGGCTGGGCCCGTGAGCCATGGCCGCTGGGCCTGCGCATCCGGAGCCTGTGCTCCGCAACGGGAGAGGCCACAACAGTGAGAGGCCCGCGTACCGCAAAAATAAATAAATAAATAAATAAAAAAATAAAAAAATAAATAAAAAGGCCAATCACAATACTTAAATGGTATAGATCTTAACGCTATGATTCTAAGGATCCAGCTACCCCAGATGGACTAGCAGGATTTTCTGGACATTCAATCTTATTTAAGACAGTAAATCTTATAATAAGACAGTTAAAACAAGAAAAAAAAAAACCAACTGCAGTTGGATCTTCTCGTAGGAAGATGAGGTGAAAATAGGTAGCAGCGGTTCAAAAGCTTAAGCAGTGGCACCTACATCTGGCTGCACATTAGAATCATCTGAAGCACTTTTTAAAAACCCTCACACCAACAGTTGGTCATCCTAAACCAATAAAATCATTTTAAATCTCCTCGGACGATGCCACTGTCTAGCCAGAAGTGAGAACCAGCGGACGAAGCAGAAGGGGATGTTCCTACAAAGGTTTCTTAACACTACGTCCTTTCACCCAATCAGATTTACCTTCCTGCAAAGGGGTAAAGAAGGCTAGATGTTGTCCATCCTTGCTTAGCTTTCATTAGCACTTGTGACTTGCCCAAAACCTGGATCATGTTTCCCCTAAATTGCATGTGATTTCCTAAGTTTTTCAAATCCAGGGCTAAGGGGTTTGCCAGGATGAGATTTTAAGTGCTCACACAGGGGAAGTCCCTGGCAAACCAGGACAGAGGTCACTCTACACTGAAATGTAAAGCATCCTAAATAACCCTGCCACTGCCCCCAGATACTCGTCTGTGCCATCCAGTGGAGAAAAGGCATTCTCCATCACTACCACGGCAAATGCTGCTGTCCTTGCCTTGGCTACTGCCTATCTTTTCCAGGCGTCACTCCCCTTCACCTGCTGGTGGACGCTTTGGCTAGCTGACAAGGCAGATATTTTCAAACTTTAAGGTGAATAAAAATCATCTGGAGGGCCAGTTATAACAGAGATCACTGAGCCCCAATAGAGTTGCTGATTCCATAGGGCTCGGACGGGGGCCTAAAACTTGAGTATCTGACACAGTATCAGGGGACGCCGGTAAAGCCGGTCAGGTTGTTACCGAATGCACGTTCGTGTGTCTGAAGCACAGTGAGGCCCAACAAACCGAAAGGTTGGAGTCTGGAGCAGAGAAAGGTTTATTGCAGGATCGAGCAAGGAGAGGGGTGGCCCGTGTTCCAAAACACCCTGACATCTCCAAAGGATGTCAGCAAAGCATTTTTAAAGGCCAGGTGAGGGAGGGACGTCCCAGGGAATGTGATCAGCTCGTGCACAATCCTCTGACGGGCTGATGTTGAGGCCACAGGACAGGTCACATGATCCATCCTTAGGTGCCAGGAGGTCTGGGGGCTACGTGCTCATGATCATCAAGGAGTTCATTTCTTCCATTGGGTGGTGGTTTTTGGCATCTGAAAACTCCAGAAATACGCCTGAGATACTATTATCTGAGTACTTCAGAGAGGAACTACAGCAGAGGCTATGGGGGATGGGTCTGTCCTAGGAAGGCCCCATAGGGTACTGCTCGGTTACAAGGTCACCATACTTTGAGAACCACTGCTCTAGTGGCTTGGAATGTTAAGCAAGTAATGGAAGAATCCCTATCCAGATCCAGCTTCTCGTATCGCCAGCTATTTTGGTGGGGGGAAGGGTAACTTGGGTCCTTGCTTGGACTTCTTGTTCACTTATATCAAAGCCTATTTGAGGCCGTGTGCTCGGCAAGACGCAAGAGGGAAGGGATGTGCGAACAGATAGATGTATATGGGACGACCGATTCACTTTGTTAGAAAGCAGAAAGTCATCCTAAAAAGAAGAAAAGAAAAAGAAAAGAAACATCTGTTCCGACACACCTGCACGATGCAACACCCTGCGTGCGAGCGTGTGCGTGTGCGTGTGCGTGCGTGGGGGGGGGTGCTCGTGTGTGTGTGTGTGTGTGTGTGTGTGTGTGTGTGTGTGCGCGCGCGTGTGTGTGTGGAGTGCGGTAAGTATGGACAGCAACGAACCGTCGTCCCACCGAGACCACACCAAACCATACCAGCCAAGAAGTCAAGCTGTAGAACGACTCTGGCCTTTAAAACAAAGGAAACAGCGTGTACGTAGAGTATACCTACGTCTATTACACATGCTTGTGGCCTACGTATACGTGGACCCATAAAGGCCTAGGACAAGCCCAGGCACATCCCGTAGTAAGGGGAGCCTATCCAAAACAGACCGAGGGAGGCCTCACACACCTCAGCCGCCAGAAAACAAGCAACCCAGTGAGAAAAGTGGGCTGGAGGCCCGAACAGAACATTTGCATTAGAAAAACAAAAAAGAAAAGAAAAGAAAGAAGCACAACAACCAAAGACACAAAAACTAAAACACAAAACTTTTTTTGAGTTAAAAACATCAATGGGGGAACACAAAAAGCGCACGCATTTCTCTGGACAAAGATATTCGGACAGGCCCAGGATCTGGAGTTGCGACAGCAAGATCGTCACAGCAGAAAAAGTGGCTCCTGATCGAACACGTCTATTTCAAGCGGAGAGAGACCACCACCATCCCCACCACCGTGGCATGCTGGAGGACTCAGACAGGTCACCTGGTGGGTGACAGAATGAATGGCTGTCCGACAAAAGACA
>NW_027672567.1:47500-57500 GCF_964165515.1 Mesoplodon bidens | reverse complement strand
AACTTCACGCACACAGCTGTGCCGCGTGCACAGTTCATCCATCCACTGTGAAAACGGACATGGGAAATACGTCGTTAGGCTCTTGGTGCGATTTCACCTAGTCACTGAAATGTGTGTACACTGGAACCAGGGACAGTGAGCTCGCGCGCGCGCGCGCGCGCCCTCTCTCTCTCTCTCTCTCTCTCTCTCTCTCTCTCTCTCTCTCTGTCTCTCTCTCTGTCTGTCTCTCTCTCTCTCTCTCCCCCCCCCCACCCGCGTCATTTCTATCAAAGGTCGCCCAATGAAGACTCGTTTGTTTCCAAACCCAGTTTCCTTTCATTAAAGTTGGTGGGAGCTTTCCCTAAGGATTGCATGGGAAGGTGTTTTCCTCATTCGTTTTAGTCGTTTTCCTTAGAACTAGAAAATTAGAATTCTGCTGAATGATGAACATGCACCTCGCTTAAGTTTCTGCTAGGAAATGCATGCACCATGTTGATCGAACGAAAAGCAAAATGATTTTATAGCAAGGTTTTCTCTCCACTTCAGATGACTTTGACAGGGCGGGGATAGGGGAGGCTTGGGGTGTCTGTTTTTAATTGAAGGTCCTCTGAAATGTCAGTAAGTGCTCGTGAACATACTCATGTGTACTTTTTTCCTCCGTCCAATGACCAATCATCTGGCAGAAGGAGAGCCTCCTCACCGGCAAACAACATTCCGACACTTAATGAGAAAATACATTTCTGCTACTTTCGCCTAAAACTGCAAAGCCCCTTATTGAAGCTAATGGAATGAAAAAGAAATCCCTTGTACCTAGGAACAGAACCAAGTGAAAGAAACACAATGCACAGATTGAGGGAAAAAAAGAAAGAGAGAGAGAGAGAGAAAGAAAGAAAAAAATCTCTCAACCCAAAAGTTTTTGGAACAAACGGACAATCTATGATTTGGTAGGTAAAAAATATTTTTGGAACATAAAGTTCTTTGAGACAAGAATGGAGAAGAAAACAAGAAAAAGACAAATCCGAATTCGGAACCCTTAGAAACCTGAATCGGTCATGAACAGGAACTGGGAAGCCATGGTGAACGGGGTCAGTGACACCCGTGTTTCTGGACCGGCAAATGGATGATTCCATTTCATCCCGTCTAGAAGCATACATTTTCACACAGCGTCACTTTTTTAAAATGTTTCCCCACCCCACCCCACCCCACCCCACCCCACCCCGCGCCCCAAAGGGATGCTAGACGTGTGGACTCATACATCGAAACGTCTTTAGTCTCCCCGTCCTAAGGAGACAGAAGTAGGTCCACTGAGACTTGCTGAGCCGTGAACGTCTCCATAGGTTATCTTTGCAAACGATCTAGACGGTCCACGAATTCCCCATCCTTCCACTGACGCCAACTCTAAAGTTTCTAAAGTGACCCAAAAGGAAGGTCTGGGAGAAACTGCTTTTAGGTAGACCTAACCAAAAAGTCATCATCATCATCATCATCATCATCATCATCATCATCATCATCATCATCATCATCAAATAACATAACCTTTCTTAAGGAGTTCCTCCACCTAGAGCTATCGAAATCACTTGTTCTAAATCCCATGACGATGAGATGACCTGTGAACATTTTCCTGAGACTTTAGACGATGTCAGCCATCATCCCCAAGTTCTTTTTCTGGCTGACGAATTGGGTTCACTCCCGTGAGCGTATTGGACTTGGGGGGGTCGACGTAGATAGAAGAAAGGGATGACCTCGAATGCTGATCACGCTAAAGACATGCCTAGTTTCCTAAAACCCATACCTTGACCTCGGCTAGTCTCTGCTGAAGGGTTCATCCTAGATCAGGTGAACTTGCAAAAAACCTTTGGGTCCCTTTGTAGTAGACTGAATTCGGGAGCGAGTGCTTCCTTCGAAGCCATTCAAGAGAGCTCTTCCACAAGCTCACCGTGGCACTCGGATCCGTAGGTACGTAGAAACAGGCCAGCTCTGGAAGGGAGCTCCAGACATACCTGTTCCCAGGCCCTTTCCAGATTCTTGCACAGCAGTGCCCTAGAAATGAAGATCGCATCCACAAGACTCTAAGGCTAGCCAAGCAAAACTTTTTTTTTTATTCAAAGAGGCAGGTTGTACACAAGGGAGGAGGCGGTGTGTGGGGTGAGGGGGAGAAGACAGCTCCCCGAGTTGCTTTGATCACGGAAGGGAGCGTTTGTCTCGGGATCACTGATCATTTCCAGACATCCTCCCAATTCTTGGATCAGCAGCAGCTGGTTGCACGGTGGCTACCTATGGGGAAGAGCAGGTGCTTCCACGAGGGGAAAGAAGCGCATGAGAATTTTCTGCAAGAAAGCACAGGAACAGATAAGGGTTCAAGGTATCGTTGAGCTGCTTGTCTTGGGACACCTATAGGTATAGTCATAGTCGTGGGTGTCAACGTAGGTCAAGGTAATCTTTTACTCCCGGGAGCCTCTTGTATGTGTGTGTGGGGTGGGGTGTGTGTGTGTGTGTGTGGGGGGGGGGGGGTTGCAGGTGTGTGTCTGAGACTCAGGCCCCCAGGGCCTCTGCTCTTTAGCTTGCAAGGCCTGTTTTGCCCTAGGCCATTCCCCAGTCCTTTTCCAAAATATCTGTAGGTCTGTCTCATGCGTACAGACAGACATACCTAGAGATCGACACGACCAGGGATTTCATAGCTTTCATTTAAAAACTTTTAGTCAGCCATGCAGCAGGTAGGACGATCGAAAACTCGCTCTCTTGCTGATTTATAAAGAACCGTTGGGATAGGTGAAGTGTATTTGCTCCGATGGCTGAGGCTTTTTATTATTTGTGAGGAAAGACTTTTAAGAGTTCTGTTGGTCTTGAAGGAGACTGCGAATTAGTGTTTGGGTGAGGGAGCCCTTCCAGCAGTTTGTATTCTTAAAAAGACCACTTCCCCCTCCCCTCCCCCGTTGTTATTTTCAGTTTTATTTTATTTTATTTTTTTAATTTTTCCTTCCCTTGGGTTTCAGGTTCTACCTCATCCAGTCCACTAGCCTTAGTCTCAGGCCATCGCAGGCCGCGTTCACATTTCGGACGTTGTAGAGATGTGCGAGATCAAGACAGTTCACCCAGAGAACTGGGCGGCGGGTGCCTTGCTGACATCCAAAAGCTGATCTGCTCATGCAATTCCATTTCTCCTCCTCCTCCTCCTCCTCCCCCTCCCCCTCCTCGTCCTCCCCCTCCCCCTCCCCCTCGTCCTCCCCGCCCCCCCCCCCCCCCGCCTTCTATGTGCTTCTTTCTGTCTGTCAGGGAGAAGATTTCCAACTCCAATGCAGACCAAAAGATTTCTAGGTTCCCAAACTTCAGGGTTCCATGGATCATGGTGTCCAACTTCTGCACAGGGCCTTCAATAACGGCCCTCTTTCTCCGCGCGCACACAAGTCAACCCCAGACCGAGGCACCCTCAGGGCGAAAACCCTCCAAGATGTCTCCCATCAGACCCCACGCATCAGCACACACACCCTCCCCCGGTTTCTCTTTCGTATCGCGTGGGCTCAGACAGGCAACAACAAACACGTCGACCGATCGTTTTCCTTCAGCGTGTTTCATGAACGTTGCACTGGCCGGAGACACCTCAGTGTGTAACAACAGCTCATCATCCCTGTGTGAGAGGCTTCGGCTTCCCGGTGAAGGGGGTCGAGCCGGGGGAGCCAGGCCCCTCTGTGTGTGTCCACTGTTCATCGGAGTCGTCGGCCTCGCTGTTGTCCCGAGCGATAGCTGGTCCGATGTCTCATCGGTCTTGGGTCATTTTTGGTCCTCTGGCTTTAGAAAGGGTTTTCCACTGGGGTAAAAAGAGCAGGCTTGTTTGGGGCGCTTTCATGGTGGGGAGGAGGGGGTGGTGGCCCATAGAGGTCCCTTCGATTCACCCAATCTCAGGTAGTGCCCTATTCGAAACGTTTGTTCTCATCCCATCAGGGTCCTACCTTCGGAGAGTTTCCCTGCCTTAAACGTCCCCTGCGCGCCCCGCCTAGTCATCATCCACCATCCACCACCACCCCGCTGCTGATCTGTTCACCCTGTCCATGGTTTTTCTTTTCCGAGAAAGAGTGTTACCTATGGCTCGTCCCCACGCTATGTGTCCGTCCATTTCACCTCCTGAAAGACAGGTCTCGGTGACCTCCGAGAGAGTTCTTGGCAGTGAGGAATCAAGCCGCCACCGTCAAGGTCCGCGTGCAGGTTTCTGCGTGGACCTCAGCCGTTCGACTCCCCGCCTCGGGTCCATTCATGACAAGGAGCCCCCCCCCCCCCCGAGGGCCGGGTCTTAAGGTGAGAGTGTGTTTGGCTGTGAAAAACACCACCCGTGTTCACTGAGTTCCCAAAAACGGGGCGGGGGGGGGGTTTGGGGTGGGGGTCGGGGTGGAGCTGAGGGCACGTCACAGCACACCGAAGCGTCCGGAACCCGAGGAGGCGGCGGGCAAGGAAGGAAGATGTCCCCGGGACAAAACCTTCCCTCCCCGTCCTTTGGGTGGATCGATGGCTGGACCTGAGAATTCCATGGACACCAGAGACGGATTTGTGAAACCAGAATTCCAAGAAAGGGGACCTGACTGAGACCCCAAAATGAGTTTCTTTGGGGTTTGTTAGGACGGCAGGCCAGGAGACACCGTGTTCCACCCGACTCCCAAACGGGGCGAGTTTATCGAAGAAAAAAAAAAAAAAAAAAAGCAAAACCAAAAGCAAACACACACACAAACAGAAATCCCACCAACACACACACACACACACACACAGACACAGACACACAGACACAGACACAGACACACACACACACACACACACAGAGAGAGAGAGAGAGAGAGAGAGAGAGAGAGAGAGAGAGAGAGAGAGAGAGAGAGAGAGAGAGCGCGCGCTCTGGGTGCCTTTGGGGCACGGCTGATAGAGATGGACATGAAGCAGCAGGACAGCAAGTTGGCATCTCGGCCGGCCTGCCGGGGCCTCGAGAACTTTCCCCAGTGAGCTCTCAGAACCAGGGCCGGGGCGGGGGGGGGGGGTGGCCGCAGAGAGAGGCGGTGGAGGGAGGCCCACGTGACCTGGGAGAGAAGGGGAGTGCTGACCGACCTCGGTTCACCCCGTCCCCCTCCGGCCGAGAACCTGTCTTCGCTTCCTGCCCGCCCTCAGGTGTGTGAGAGGACCATGTTTCTTTCCAAGAAATACCAACACATCCTTTCAGTCTGTTTGTGTGCTTGTTTCTGCTTGTTCGTTTTCTGGACGAGGCCAAAGCAGCCTTCCAGTGGAGGTGTGTGTCCCAAGGAGCATCTGACAGGATGGGAGGGTGCGGGTCAGTCAGTCCATGTGCCAAGAAATGCAGAGAATCTGTCGTAGAAAGAGACTCGGGCCTTTTGCAGAAAGAGGCCAAGAGAGTTCAGATTTGATCCTTCACTGCCCAATAGTCATCACAGCAGTTTCCTGGAAGGGATTGTGTTGCAGGAGCCAGCGTAGGCCTCAGGCCTGCCTCAGCCCGGCAGGCAGGCAGGCAGGCAGGCAGGCAGGCAGGCAGGCAGGCAGGCAGGCAGCGGCTATTGTCTGTTGGTCCCGCCCCCACCCCCACCCCCACCCCCGTTCCTTCTCCAGAGCTCCTTCCTAAGTCCTCTGGACTGACCTTTGCCAGGAGCGGGGGGAGGGGAGGCCCGGACGATTCCTTCGGCAGGGCCTCGTTCAATCGCTCCATTCAAATGCAGAAAGCTCTCCGGTCCAGTTGGAGCCTCTGACCTTGCCTCGAGCTTCTCTTTCATGAATGGCTTTCTCTTTTTTCGTTCCCCCATTTCCCCACCCACCCTTAGGCTGCCCCCTCCAAACTGTAGGGAGGGAAGGAGGGAGAGAGAGAGGAAGGGATGGGAGGAGGATGTGTGAGAAACAGGTTTTGGTTTTTTTGTGTTTTTTTTTTCCCCCAGGCAAAAGGTGTCCCCTCCTTTTCCTAACCCAGGGAAACCCCACTACACCATTTGAGAATCATGGACATGCGTGGAAGCAGATGTCTTCACTTGAGATCTTCCTCCGCAGGAGGACAGAAAGGAGGGCCAGTGTGTCCCTCTTGTGCTGGCCGGTTCTTAAGTGACTTGAATTCAAAATAATCAATAGAGCGTGGAGGCACATTTTGGGGCGGCCTACTCTGGAGCCCAACATTTCCGTCCTCTGAAAGTTCCTTGGAGCATATTAAAGCTGAGCTGGTGACTGTGTGTGTGTGTGTGTGTGTGTGTGTGTGTGTGTGTGTGTGTGTGTGTGTGTGTGTGTGTGTGTGTGTGTGTGTGTGTGTGTGTGTGTGTGTGTGTGTGTGTGTGTGAGAGAGAGAGAGAGAGAGAGAGAGAGAGAGAGAGAGAGAGAGAGAGAGAGTCAAGGAGATTTCTAAATGTCAGGGTCGAAGCAACCTTAGACGTCTGAAATACCTCTGATGATGTCGTCGGGTGTTTGGTTCGAATTTCGGAGTGGCTCTCACAGAAACAGGCACGAGGATTGTTTCCATAGGAGCCGTTGTGGCCCTTTCTCTAAGGTTTTCATCAAGTTCTCTAGCTTCCGTTTGCAGGGCTTCAGGCCAAGGGCCGTTTTCGTTCTCAGTGATGCCCAGTCAAAAGGGTGGGAGACCATGGCAAAGGTTCATGGAGAGAGTCGTGGCCAGATATCGGAGGGAACTCAGGAAACTTTGGGATGCAGTCCAGTTTTCAGGTTAAGAACAGCACCCTAAGGGAAACGAGGAGCACCAGAATTTCATATCCACAAGTGAGTATCCCCGTTTTGTGGAAACATACTTTTGGCCTCCAAGTAACCTATGCAAATAACGATGGCCAAGGAAATAAGAAGCCTCACTGAGAGTTCCCGAATTAAGGAAGGTAGGGAGAAAAAGATCACCGAATCCATCCTGCTGACAGAGGTATGAGTGACCAAATGGAGGTCCATCTTTAAAAATAAAAAAAATTTTAAAAAAAAAAAAAAAAAAGAAAGAAAGAAAAAGAAAATCGGGTTTTGTTGGTCGGTGTATGTTCTTCCTTGTATCTGGAAAACAAAAGATTTAAGAATCAGTCCTCGTCCCTTTCTGTCTCTCTCTCTCCCTCCCTCTCTCCCCCCTCTCTCTTTACATCTCTAAAGATCTTTCCTATCGATTTTTTTTTCATATTCTTTTCTCTCATAGGCTATGACAAAGTACTGAGTAGACTTTCCTGTGCTCTACAGTAGGAGGGGCTTGTTGACCACCACCTGTTTGATGTACGGCCATGCGTCTCTGTTCATCGCAACCCCCTAAGGTATCCCCCGCTTCCCCAATCAGTCCTACTTTACGCAAGGAGTCCTACACAGTATCATCCTATTCATCGGTTCATTCAACCCCACGTAAGTCCTTCTCGTTCTTCTTGGAGTCCAGTCTTTCCATCGGTTCTGCCGACCTTGCCTGATGATGGAGCGTGACGGTTCCGAAAAGTTGGCCAGAGCTTCTGTGAAGGATTGTAGGATTTGCCCAGCGAAGCGGGTGCCTCGATCTGATCACAGGCGAGGCTGTGGAAGGTAGACCCCCCAAGTGGCAAACACATTCTGTTTTTTTCACAGTCTCTGTACCACGGTGAGGACATCAGGCTTGCAGTGGGGGAAGAAGACCTCAGCCCACACGGAAAACATACCTACGGTCCCAAGAATGTTTGGATGACTGACCCCCCCCCCCCTACTAAGTGGCAGTGGAATGAAGTCCAGTGGCTGGGGTTCAGAGGGTCCAGAAAGAGGAGGTTTTCTTTCCAGAGAGAAAAATAACCACCGCCACCCCCCACCCCCAGGGTCACAAGCATGACAGGTCAGACAGACGTTGCCGCTAGACTGTAGAAGTCTTCCCGCCCGTGTCTAATGACAATTGGAGTCGTCTTCGAGGCACCATGGGCGGGTGAAGGAAGGCAAGGTGGGGGCGTGGGGAGGTTGGCCAGGGGGGGACCGGCTGGGCCGCCGCCGTCCCCCGTCTGCCAGAGCCCCGACCGACCGGCTGTGGAAAGGACAGAGTGTGTGCCCCGCCACCCGCCCACCCCCACCACCTTTCTTTCAACAGGGCTGTCGGTTGTTGCCGCCTTGGCGTGAAAGTCGGTGAGAACATATCTCCCCGATACTGGGTTCAGTCCCTTTCGCGTGAGCCTCCATTTTGCTCATTCTCTCCTGCGTAACAAGGTCCAAAACAGGGAGACCCTTAGACTTGTGGAGCCATGAACATGTCAGTATTGTATCTTACGTGGACAGGATGTAGACACTCGCTGAGATGTCACCCTGTCGTGGCACTTAGCCAACCTCTCAGCCCTGAGATGACCAGAGATGTTAGAAAGTCTTGAAGTCGGCCTATGGAAAAGCATCCCTGGGGGGAGAGTTCCCCTTCCTTCCACCTTCTTCTCTCGTCCGTCCCCATCTACGTCCTCTATTCGTCATGAGCCATCCCACTCAGAGGATGCGTGCCCATGTCATGAGACATGAAGGCGGCTCCGTTCGTCATGATCTCTGCACCTCCCTCCCGCCCCCCTCCCCTTTCACGTGAGAGAGTGTCTTCCTGATTTCAGAGGGGAGAAGGAAAGGAGAGTCAGAGTGTCCCTCTCGTGGTGTTGTCACCCTAATGCATTCCAGAACGTCCCTATCCCTAGGCCACGGAGGCACCTTTGGGGGTGGCCTACTCAGGGCCCCAAGACTTTCAAAGTCCAACTCACCGGAGGAGGTCAGTGTCCTTCACGCCACCGAACCCGAACTGGTGAACCCGATGGCTGACTAGGAGATGATGTGCCCTCGGGCCACCCACCCGTTTACAACACAGAACCAAACACCCTCTCCTCGAGGACTCGGAAATAAGCACTGCACAGGACAGTAGGTGTTTCATGGTGTCCCTGAGAAGGCAAGGCAGGGAGAATTTTATTTTTTGAAAAGCTCATCTTCTCACAGCATTTACACTATGAAGAGAGGCTGCAACTTCATTGGGGGCGGGGCCGGTGAAGGCCAGGGAGCCTGGCAACACAGAAGAGCCACGGAGGCTGTGTGCGCCCCCAAGGATGTCCGGCGTCTCCTCTCACTTGGCGGGGGGTGGGGTGGGGGTGGGGTGGGGTGGGGGTCGAGATGCCTGTCTGTCTGTCTGCATTCATCCGTCGTGGGAGAGGACAAACGATGTTCCGAGGGAGACAGAGGAGAAAGAGGGAGGAGGGAGGGAGAGGGGGGGGAGAGAGAGAGAGAGAGAGAGAGAGAGAGAGAGAGAGAGAGAGAGAGAGAGAGAGAGAGAGAGAGAGAAACACAGAGGGAGACAGAGCGAAAGAAAGAGAGGAGAGGGGAAGCAAGAGATAAAGAAGGGGAGGAAGAGCAGGGGTGTGGGGGAGAGCTAGCGAAAGAGCGCTAGAGACCGACCGGGAGAAAGAGAGGCAGAGACAGAGGCAGAGGCAGAGGCAGAGGCAGAGAGCGAGCGACAGGGAGCCAGGTAAAGGACACTGCGCTTGGGTGTCTTCTGAGTGTTCGCATGTGTTTTCTGAGCTATGGAGATCAGGATCAGTCCCAGGAGAAGAAGAGAGTCTGTCTGCCAGCCCCACCCGGCACTGCTTGTCTTTGGCAGAGATGAGAGTTTTCTAAGTTGGGCCCCCCCCCCCCAATGAGGGAGGCTGTCCCTTGTGTTCTGCCCGTGACCCTGATTGGGGTGGATGGGGCTTGTCCCCTCTCCCCACCCGCACCCCCACCCCCAAGTCGGGAACCTCTGTTTCCACCTCTTTGCACACTCCATTCATTCTGAGACCATCTTCGGCATAGTCCTTTCCATGTTAAAAAGGATACGCCCTTGCCAAGAGACCCAAGTTCTGGAACCTCCAATGGATCAATGATCCTAAAAACCATGGATGAGGGCTAGCGTGGCTAACTCTCCATCCTTCCACTGCACGGCATTGAATGAATGAATCCATCCATCCTTTTTAAAGCGTTCATTTAAAAAAAAAAGGAGGAGGAGGAGGAGGAGGAGGAGGAGGAGGAGGAGGAGGAGGAGGTGGAGGAGGAGGTGGAGGAGGAGGAGGAGGAGGAG
>NW_027672567.1:37500-40000 GCF_964165515.1 Mesoplodon bidens | reverse complement strand
GCTCCCCCTCACCCGCACCTGCCCCGGCGGGCGAAGGCCGGGGAGAGGAAGCGCGCGCGGCGGGGGGGGCCGGGACGGGAGCACGAGCCGGGGCGGCCACGGGGGACGGAGCGGTGGCGGGGCCGGGAAACGCACGACACCGAGCGCAGCAGCGCGGCGGCCGTCGTCACGGAGGGGAGGAGGGGAGACGACGGCGGTGGGGGGGGGCCGCGGGGAAGGGAGAGGAGGAGCGGACGGGAGAGAGCGGCGGGCGGCGTGGAAGGCAAGGGTGGCGGCGGGAGGAAACCCGGCGGTCGCCCCCCGACCGCCGGGCCCTCCGCCCCCGCCTCCTTCCACGCCCGACCCCACCGACTCCCACACCGTCGCTCCACCCTCGCTCCACTCCCTCGCCACCCCCCTTCTCCAGCCGCCGACGCCACACCGCACCTCCACGCAGCCGCGAGACGACCACGCCGTGCGCCCCCCCACACCCCGTCCACCACCGACAGGCGCCCACCGCCGGCTCGGGGGCGGGCACGAAGCGGGGCGCGGCGCGGCCGCAGCACGGGGGAAAGCGCGCGCGGCGGCAGACGACGCCGCGGCGTCCCGCGGGTCGCCGCCGGGGCACGCATCCCCGGGGCGCGGCCGCGCACGCACGACTCGGCCGCGGCCCGAGCCGCCCGCCACGCCACGGCGGGGCGGGGCGGGGCGGCGGGGGCGGGCACGGACCCCGGGCGCGCGGGCCAGGGCGCCGCAAGTGGAGGCGAGGCGGGCCGTGCGTCGTCGCCGGGACGCCGCCGGGGGCGGGCGGCGAACGACGGCGGAACGGACGCGTCCCAACCACCACCACCACCACCGCCGCCGCCGCCGCGGGCACGGGACCGTCCCCGCCCACCGACAACCCGGGGGGTACGCCCGTAGACCGCTTGCGGCGCGAGGGCGCTTCCCGAAGGGGGGAGGGACCGACCGCGGAGGCCACGGCCACGCGGCCAGGGCCTGCCTCGCCGCGGAGCTCGCTCCCTTCTCTCTCCTCTCGCGGGCAGCGGGGCCCCCCACCACCACCCCCACCCGTCGCGCCTCAGCGCGAGGCGCGGGGTGGCGGCGTGGGGCGCCGCGTCTGCACTTAGGGGGACGGAGGGCCCCGGAGGCCCTGCGAGGACAACCCCCAGCCGCGCCACCCCGGGAAGGCGCGCGCGCACGCACGCGCGCACACCCCGGGGGGGCGATTGATCGTCAAGCGACGCTCAGACAGGCGTAGCCCCGGGAGGAACCCGGGGCCGCAAGTGCGTTCGAAGTGTCGATGATCAATGTGTCCTGCAATTCACATTAATTCTCGCAGCTAGCTGCGTTCTTCATCGACGCACGAGCCGAGTGATCCACCGCTAAGAGTCGTACGAGTTTGGTTTCTTGGGGTTTTTCGGCGGGGGTTCCCCGCCCGTGGCACGTCACGTCCCCCCCCCGGAGAGGGGGCTTGCCTCTGGCCGGCCAAGTCACACAGACAGAGAGAAAAAAAAAAAGGAGAGCAGACACCACCGGAGGGGCCCCCGGAAGGTTTCCCACGAACGGGGCGCGCCCGGCACCGACCCGCAAGACGGGGCGGGCTCGGACAACCCCACAGGCGCCCGGGGGGGTTCCCACCTGCCCCCCCACACACCCACCCCCAGGGGACGCGGGGCGCGCACGCGCGCGGCCACCACACACGGCCCCCCGGCCCGCGCACCACGGCCGCCGGGGAGCCCCCTCCCGACGGCCGCGGCGGGGGAGGACCAGTGAGTGTGGCGCGCGGCGCGACGCCCCGGCCCCGTGGGTTGTTTGGGGCGTGGGGGGTGAAGCGGGGTCTGGGGGAGAAGGGAGGGGGCCCTCCCGACTCCCCGCGGGCCCGACCGCCCCGACCCCAAGGCGGACGGGCGACCCCCCCCATGGGTCTTTAAACCTCCGCGCCGGGACGCGCTAGGTACCTGGAGAGGGGGAGGCGGGCGAGGCGCGGGGTGGGGGCGGCCGGAGCGCCCCCCACGCTCGACGCCGCCCCGACACACCGGCCCACACGCTCTCCGCCCGCCGCCGCCCGCAGCAGCACGCGCGGGCCTCGGCGCTACCGGCCCGTGACGCGGGGCCCCGGCCGGGCGCCGGGCCGACCGCCGCACGAGACACCACGGCCACCGCCCGACGACGCCCCCAACGACCGCGTGTCCCCGAGAAACCGGCCGGGGACACCTCCTACCTCCTGCCCCCCCCCACCACCACACCACGCTCGCGCCCGGAACGCGGCCCTCTCCTCTCTGCTCCTGAACCCCACCACAACAACCCAACGGCCCCCGCGGCCCCTTGGCCCCGCACCCGCGTCCCGGGCCCCCTTCTCGCCACCGAGGGCGGAAGGGAGGCTTCGACGGGAACCGGGGGTCGAGCGGGTAGGGGACACACGCGTGGGGAGGGCGGCAGAGAGGGAGCCAGAGAGAGCCGGACGGACGACCGACCGAGGAGGAGGAGGAGGCGGCGGCGGCGGAGGGGCCCCGGGGCCCGC
>NW_027672567.1:25000-32500 GCF_964165515.1 Mesoplodon bidens | reverse complement strand
TTTGGGGGGAGGTCTGCGGTACGGGGAGGCACACGGCCCAAAGGGGCGTCCGCGGCCACAGCCAGGGGGCACAACCTCCGCCGTGCCGCCCCCGGGCTCGTCTATGGGGGGCTCCGGAAGGAGGGAGTGCACGCCCGAGGAGCGCGACAGAAACCCCCCTTCCTCACAGAGGCCCCCCGGCCCAACACGATCGCACCCACGCCCGTGTGCCACGCCCTGGCCACACTCAAGTCCCCCTCGCAGCACACACCGTGCGAGGACGACGGCGACGAGGCGGCACCTGTCCCGTCCCCCCATCGGGGGGGAGAGAGAGAGAGAGACAGGCACACACACCCCCGCCGCCTTCCCCTTGACCGTCTCGACCCCCCCCCTCTCACCGAGGAGAGCCACTCACGGGACACACCACCGCGGCGGGGACCCGAGGAGCACGCTGGGAATAAGGGAACGACACCACCGCTCGGCCTCGGGCACCTGAGGGACGACCCGGAGCGCTCCAGGGGCACCACAGAGGACCAAGCAAGGCACGCTCACGCGCCGGCAGGGGCGCGCAGCGCAGCGGCGGGACGGCCCCCCCCACCGACGCGGGGAGGACCGCTCGCGAGGCGCACGCCAAGGAGGCGAAGCAAGAGGGCCTGCTGCGTCCGAGGACCACGGGCCCGCCCACGCCGTGAGGCCGGGGGACCGAGGGTCAGGGCCGGGAGACCACACCAGCCCCCGCGCCTTCCACACACACCTCTCGACGGGTCGGGAGTGCGTGACGAGAGAGGCGAGGGGGCACGCCGCGGGCACAACGAGAAGAGCGGTCCCGTTCGACAAGAACGTCCGTCCCTCGTCTGGCGCGACTTCGGCCCGGCCCAGGAGAGCGCGACATCACCACATCGATCCGTCAATAATCCGGAGAGCCACGGGCCACAGGGCCCCGAAGGCGGGGGAGGGGCACGGCGAGGACCATCACCCGAGGAGCCTGCTTCAGCCTCACCGGCACACCACCGCCCCACACCCTCTCCTCTCCTCTCCTCTCGGGCAACTCCAGTGGCCGACGACCCCGCGAGGAGAACGCCTGACACGTGGCACAGAGCCTGCGGGGGGGGGGTCGTCGCAGCCACCACCGGGTGCCTCGCGGCGGGGCGAGGTGGAGTCGCACGGGGTGGAAGACCCACGCGCCACCCCTCGCGCCCCGCCGCCCTCGGGTGAGCCAGAGACCGGAGGCGGCACCGCGGGTCGGGTCAGCCGGGCGCACACACAGGCACACACGAGAGCCGGCGCGCAGGCCCAGGCGGGCGGCTCAAGGGGCGAGGGGACGGTTCGGGCGCCGGACGGCGGCCCGCGGCCCACAGCCCAGATCCCTGCGTGCGCCCAGAGCCCCAAAGTCCCTCAGCGACTAGACGCCAGAGAACACCGTGTCAGCACCTACCTGGTGGCAAAAAAGGCCCATTTCGGGCGAAAAATATCACAGCGCCCGGGAGCGGGGCCCATCCACGAATCGCGGGGGGGACCCCGAAACCTCGGTCCGGCCACCTGTCCCCAACTCTTCCCCATCCACACCAGCCCCGGAGCTCTCGGGGGCCACCTGGTCGACCCGAGGAGCGTGGCGACCAAGTGGGGGCGGGGAACCGTGGGGGGGTGGGGGGGGTGGGGAGGCAGCGAGCGGGCCGGGGTCGCCCTCCCCGGTTCGCCCGCCCGCCCGCCCGCGCGGGCAGGTCCCGGTCCCCCTCCGAGTCTCCGGGCGAAGACGGTTCAAGAAAAAGAAAATGTCCCACACTCGGCCGCCTCCGACGAGCGGGCCCCACGAGGGAGCGCGCCGGGGCCCGGGCCGCCCAGGAAGGAACGGCTCGGGCCGGTCCCCACCCCGGGGCTCGCGGTGGAGGACGGTGGGGCGGGGGAGGGTGAGAAAAAGTCGCGTCCGCCGACCGACCGGGACCCACGTGGGCCCGCTGAAGGGCCGGGTGCGCCCTCCCCGGCCACCCCGCGCGAGCAGGGCCCGGTCCGTCCACGTCCCCGGACACCCAGGGCAGGGGGACTTGAAAACCTTTTCCCAGGCGACCGGAGCCCACGAGGGACCGCACGCGGGCCCGTGCCTCTCTCTGCGGGTCACCCCTCGCGGCCCAGGCCAACGGTCCAAAGGGTGAGAGCCAGGAGAAGGCGGCCCGACCGCCAAGCCACAGTCCTCCGCTCAGGAGGACGCGGAAGAAAGACCCTCTCCCTTGCCACCGCGGCGGCGGCGGCGGCGGCGGCGGCGGCGGCGGCGGCCCGTCCCAGGTCGCGTCGAGTGGCCGTGTCGGTCGGTCCCCGCGGCCGGATGCTGGTCGACCAGGCCAGACGGCCCCACAGGACGGGCTCGAGACTGCGGCGACGGTCACAGCCACATAGACCTGCACGCCCAATCTCAAGCGACAGCAGGAGGCGCCCACGCCTGGGCGCCACCGCGACAGTCGCCACCAACGTCGCCCGGCTCACGGAACTCTGCCTCGGGCCCGGCGGCCCGGTCCCAACCCTCACGAAGGTCGCCGGAGCTCCAGAGACAAGGGACAATATAAAAGCGGCCGCCAGGTGGCTCCCGACAACCGGCTCCAACGTCCCCGGGCCGCCGGGTCCCTGTCGCCGGCCGGCCACCGAGGACGCGGCAGCGCCGGGCCGCCCAAACGCCCGGGCTAAGCCCGGGGCGAGGCGGCGGGCGTCTGGCGCGGCCCTGAGGCGTCCGTCTCGGACGGAGCTAGCTCCCGGGTCGGCACGACACGGCGCCACACCGGCAGCAGACGGGGTTGGGGCGGGGGGGGAGCTGGGAAGATGTCGCCGGGAGGCTGCCTCAAGGGACACGACGCGATTCCTCGGCGGGGGGATAGCCCACGGAGACGCCGGCGGGGCCCGGGGCGGCCGGCACGGGCCGCCCAGAGGGTCACGAGCAAGATCCCCGGCCGGCTGCCCGGACGGACGGACGGAGGGAGGGAGGGAGGGAGGGAGGGAGGGAGGGAGAGAGGGAGGGAGGGAGAGAGGGAGACAGGGAAGGCGGGGACCGGCAAACCGAAACCAGGCAAGCGCTCAGAGAACAACGCAGGAATTCATCCTTTCTCGAACGGTGGATGGAGGTCTTTCAGAAGCAGACACGCAAAGCCCAGAAGCCAGAAAGGAAGGGAAGGATACACTCTGACCCCACACGAGTGGAAACAAACATCTGTCTCTGCCTACACGGCGACAAAGTCCAAAGACAACACGCGCGTGCGTGGGTGGGTGGGGAAATCGCCCTTGCGGTCGGTCGCGAGAACGTGGATTTCAAAACGGACTGACCACACAGTCACGGGCGGGGCTGGCTGGGGTGGTGAGGCGGGGGTTGGCGGAATGCGGGCGGGGGGGGGGGGGGCGGTGGAGGGGGGGGCGAAGGGGGAGTCAATAGCCATCCACTAAAGAAACTGAGCTCCTAAACGTAAGGCCAGAAACGATCCAACTCTTAGAGGAACACAGAGGCAGAGAACACGCTCTGACCTAGATCACCGCAAGATCCTTTCGGACCCACCTCCCAGAGACGTGGAAATAAAAACCAAGATAAACCCATGGGACCTGATGAAACTTCAAAGCTTTTGCACAGCAAAGGAAACCATAAACAAGACCAAAAGACAACCCTCTCAGAACGACGGGAGGAAATATTTGCAAATGAAGCCACGGACAAAGGATTCATCTCCAAAAGGTAGAAGCAGCTCAGGCAGCTCTCCACAGCCAAAAAAACAAACAACCCCATCCAAACGTGGGCGGAAGACTCAAATAGGCATCTCTCCAAAGAAGATACACAGACCGCCCACCAGCCCACGAAGGAAGGTCACGCTCAACGTCCTTCATCATCAGAGCCATGCACATCAAAACTACCATGAGATAGCATCTCACCCCAGTCAGAATGGCCATCCTCCAAAAATCTAGAAAGGCAATCAGTGCCTGCCGGAGAGGGTGTGGAGAAAAGGGAACACTCTTGCACTCACTCACTCACTGCTGGTGGGAATGTGAATCGGTACAGCCACTATGGAGAACAGGACGGGAGGTTCCTTCCAAAACCACACATACAAACGACCCTAGGACCCAGCAATCCCACTACGAGGCCTAGAGAGACCCTGAGAAAACCATCCTTCCAAAAAAGACACGGGGACCAAAATGTTCACTGCAGCTCGATTCACAATAGCCCGGAGACGGAAACAACCCAAGTGTGTCCATCCTCGGATGAACGGATCAAGAAGAGGCGGTACACATCTGCAACGGCATACCGGTCAGCCATAGAGAAAAAGAAAACGAAACTGAGCTCTTCGGAGTGTGTGTAAATGTTTTAGAGTACAAATCAACACAGTTTTAGCAAATTATATATTAATAACAAATGTGTAGAAGCTTAAATAAAAATAGGTGACGCCATTTACAACGGACCTAAATAAATACTTAAATATAAGCCCACTAAGACATTTATAGGTCCTCTATACTGAAAATTACAAAACGCTGATGAAGAAAAATTTAAAAGTCCCAAACAAAGAGTGAGACATACCTTGTTCATGGATTAGAAAACACAACATGATAAAGATGTCCATTCTCCCCAAGTTAAGAGGCTTAACAGAGTTACTCTTAAAATGCCCTCAAGGTTTTTGTGGAGATAGACAAGCTTATTCTAAGATCTATAGGGTAAGAAGAGGCTGAAGAATAGCTAAAACCATTTGTAAAGGAAGATTAAAACGGGAGGAATGAATCTACCCAATTTCAAGATTTTGCAGTCATGATGGAGGGTAGATCCACAGATCAATGGAATGGAATAGAGAACCCAGAAACAGACTGACATCAATACATGTAACTTGTTTTTGACAGCAGTGCGAAAGCTATCAAGGAAGAATAGACTTTTCAAAAAATGGTACTGAAACAGTTGGACATCCCTCGACAAACACCAACAAACAAAAAATGAACCTTAACCTAAACCTCCACACCTTACACAAAAATTAAATCAAAGGGGATCATAATCTTAAATGTAAAAGCAGGACCTTTTTAGAAAAAAAAATAGGAGAAAATCTTTGGCATCTAGAACTACGTGAATAATTCTTAGACTGGACACCGAAAGTATGATCCATACAAGCAAAAACGGATAAATTGGATCTCATCAAAATGAGTTAAAATGCTTCATAGAAGATCATGTTAAGTGGATGAAAACTCCAATTACACAGTGGGAAAACATATTTGAAAATCCCACATGAGACAAATGACTTGTATCTATAATATACAAAGAACTCTCCAAACAACTTAAAAAAACCCAACTAGAAAATAGGCAGAAGACAGGAACAGACATGTCATGGAGGAGAATATACACATGGCAAAGAGGCCCATGAAAAGATGCTCAACATCGTTAGCCATTGGGGAAATGCAAATTAAGACCATAATGAGGTATCAGAGGAGAACTACACTTAAAGTACCGTGTGTGACCACATCCAATATGCTGGTGGCGAGTCCAGAGGGAAATGATGTCCCATCACCGGTGGGAAAATAAACTGGTTTATAGCCACTCGGAGAGACAGCTTGACAGTCTCTTGGAATCCTCAAAGTAGATTCACCCTACAACGCAGTCATTGTACTCTTGAGCATGTATCCAACAGAGACACAAACTTAAATTAAGTTCCCACAGAAACTTACACGTCAATGTTCATAGCAGTTTCATTTATAACAGCCCAAAACTGGCCACTACCCACATGTCTTTCAGTGGATGAATGTTGAGACACATGGTGATAACATCTTATAATAGAATACTACCGAGCAACCAAAAGGAACAAATGATTACTATATGCCAAAACTGAAATGAACTTCAAGGGAATGATGCCGAGGGAAACATTTTAAAAAGCCCATCTCCGAAGATGAAGTCATTCAGGATGATATTTACATATTATTCTTAAAATAACAAAACGGTGGAGATGGAGAACAGATTAGAAGTTGCCAAGGGTTAGAGATGGGGGTAGAAAGTACAGCGGGGGATCTTGGTGAGGTCTTTGTGGTCCCTCCCAGTACAAATAATACAGCCATCTTGGTTGTAACCCCGAAAGATGTGTCAAAGCAATTCCTAATAAGAGGTGTCCAGATATTTAGCAATGGCAGCAGATTAGAGGTATAGCTCCCCAACATGACAACTTCAAAACAGATGGGACTCATTCAATGCATATGTTCATTTTAAAAAGGCCAATCACAGGGCCTCCCTGGTGGCGCAGTGGTTGAGAGTCCGCCTGCCGATGCAGGGGATACGGGTTCGTGCCCCGGTCTGGGAGGATCCCATATGCCGCGGAGCGGCTGGGCCCGTGAGCCATGGCCGCTGGGCCTGCGCGTCCGGAGCCTGTGCTCCGCAACGGGAGAGGCCACAACAGTGAGAGGCCCGCGTACCGCAAAAAAAAATAAATAAATAAATAAATAAATAAATAAATAAAAAGGCCAATCACAATAGTTAAATGGTATAGATCTTAACGCTATGATTCTAAGGATCCAGCTACCCCAGATGGACTAGCAGGATTTTCTGGACATTCAATCTTATTTAAGACAGTAAATCTTATAATAAGACAGTTAAAACAAGAAAAAAAAAAAACCAACTACAGTTGGATCTTCTCGTAGGAAGATGAGGTGAAAATAGGTAGCAGCGGTTCAAAAGCTTAAGCAGTGGCACCTACATCTGGCTGCACATTAGAATCATCTGAAGCACTTTTTAAAAACCCTCACACCAACAGTTGGTCATCCTAAACCAATAAAATCATTTTAAATCTCCTCGGACGATGCCACTGTCTAGCCAGAAGTGAGAACCAGCGGACGAAGCAGAAGGGGATGTTCCTACAAAGGTTTCTTAACACTACGTCCTTTCACCCAATCAGATTTACCTTCCTGCAAAGGGGTAAAGAAGGCTAGATGTTGTCCATCCTTGCTTAGCTTTCATTAGCACTTGTGACTTGCCCAAAACCTGGATCATGTTTCCCCTAAATTGCATGTGATTTCCTAAGTTTTTCAAATCCAGGGCTAAGGGGTTTGCCAGGATGAGATTTTAAGTGCTCACACAGGGGAAGTCCCTGGCAAACCAGGACAGAGGTCACTCTACACTGAAATGTAAAGCATCCTAAATAACCCTGCCACTGCCCCCAGATACTCGTCTGTGCCATCCAGTGGAGAAAAGGCATTCTCCATCACTACCACGGCAAATGCTGCTGTCCTTGCCTTGGCTACTGCCTATCTTTTCCAGGCGTCACTCCCCTTCACCTGCTGGTGGACGCTTTGGCTAGCTGGCAAGGCAGATATTTTCAAACTTTAAGGTGAATAAAAATCATCTGGAGGGCCAGTTATAACAGAGATCACTGAGCCCCAATAGAGTTGCTGATTCCATAGGGCTCGGACGGGGGCCTAAAACTTGAGTATCTGACACAGTATCAGGGGACGCCGGTAAAGCCGGTCAGGTTGTTACCGAATGCACGTTCGTGTGTCTGAAGCACAGTGAGGCCCAACAAACCGAAAGGTTGGAGTCTG
>NW_027672567.1:12500-20000 GCF_964165515.1 Mesoplodon bidens | reverse complement strand
ATCCGAATTCGGAACCCTTAGAAACCTGAATCGGTCATGAACAGGAACTGGGAAGCCATGGTGAACGGGGTCAGTGACACCCGTGTTTCTGGACCGGCAAATGGATGATTCCATTTCATCCCGTCTAGAAGCATACATTTTCACACAGCGTCACTTTTTTAAAATGTTTCCCCACCCCACCCCACCCCACCCCACCCCACCCCGCGCCCCAAAGGGATGCTAGACGTGTGGACTCATACATCGAAACGTCTTTAGTCTCCCCGTCCTAAGGAGACAGAAGTAGGTCCACTGAGACTTGCTGAGCCGTGAACGTCTCCATAGGTTATCTTTGCAAACGATCTAGACGGTCCACGAATTCCCCATCCTTCCACTGACGCCAACTCTAAAGTTTCTAAAGTGACCCAAAAGGAAGGTCTGGGAGAAACTGCTTTTAGGTAGACCTAACCAAAAAGTCATCATCATCATCATCATCATCATCATCATCATCATCATCATCATCATCATCATCAAATAACATAACCTTTCTTAAGGAGTTCCTCCACCTAGAGCTATCGAAATCACTTGTTCTAAATCCCATGACGATGAGATGACCTGTGAACATTTTCCTGAGACTTTAGACGATGTCAGCCATCATCCCCAAGTTCTTTTTCTGGCTGACGAATTGGGTTCACTCCCGTGAGCGTATTGGACTTGGGGGGGTCGACGTAGATAGAAGAAAGGGATGACCTCGAATGCTGATCACGCTAAAGACATGCCTAGTTTCCTAAAACCCATACCTTGACCTCGGCTAGTCTCTGCTGAAGGGTTCATCCTAGATCAGGTGAACTTGCAAAAAACCTTTGGGTCCCTTTGTAGTAGACTGAATTCGGGAGCGAGTGCTTCCTTCGAAGCCATTCAAGAGAGCTCTTCCACAAGCTCACCGTGGCACTCGGATCCGTAGGTACGTAGAAACAGGCCAGCTCTGGAAGGGAGCTCCAGACATACCTGTTCCCAGGCCCTTTCCAGATTCTTGCACAGCAGTGCCCTAGAAATGAAGATCGCATCCACAAGACTCTAAGGCTAGCCAAGCAAAACTTTTTTTTTTATTCAAAGAGGCAGGTTGTACACAAGGGAGGAGGCGGTGTGTGGGGTGAGGGGGAGAAGACAGCTCCCCGAGTTGCTTTGATCACGGAAGGGAGCGTTTGTCTCGGGATCACTGATCATTTCCAGACATCCTCCCAATTCTTGGATCAGCAGCAGCTGGTTGCACGGTGGCTACCTATGGGGAAGAGCAGGTGCTTCCACGAGGGGAAAGAAGCGCATGAGAATTTTCTGCAAGAAAGCACAGGAACAGATAAGGGTTCAAGGTATCGTTGAGCTGCTTGTCTTGGGACACCTATAGGTATAGTCATAGTCGTGGGTGTCAACGTAGGTCAAGGTAATCTTTTACTCCCGGGAGCCTCTTGTATGTGTGTGTGGGGTGGGGTGTGTGTGTGTGTGTGTGGGGGGGGGGGGGTTGCAGGTGTGTGTCTGAGACTCAGGCCCCCAGGGCCTCTGCTCTTTAGCTTGCAAGGCCTGTTTTGCCCTAGGCCATTCCCCAGTCCTTTTCCAAAATATCTGTAGGTCTGTCTCATGCGTACAGACAGACATACCTAGAGATCGACACGACCAGGGATTTCATAGCTTTCATTTAAAAACTTTTAGTCAGCCATGCAGCAGGTAGGACGATCGAAAACTCGCTCTCTTGCTGATTTATAAAGAACCGTTGGGATAGGTGAAGTGTATTTGCTCCGATGGCTGAGGCTTTTTATTATTTGTGAGGAAAGACTTTTAAGAGTTCTGTTGGTCTTGAAGGAGACTGCGAATTAGTGTTTGGGTGAGGGAGCCCTTCCAGCAGTTTGTATTCTTAAAAAGACCACTTCCCCCTCCCCTCCCCCGTTGTTATTTTCAGTTTTATTTTATTTTATTTTTTTAATTTTTCCTTCCCTTGGGTTTCAGGTTCTACCTCATCCAGTCCACTAGCCTTAGTCTCAGGCCATCGCAGGCCGCGTTCACATTTCGGACGTTGTAGAGATGTGCGAGATCAAGACAGTTCACCCAGAGAACTGGGCGGCGGGTGCCTTGCTGACATCCAAAAGCTGATCTGCTCATGCAATTCCATTTCTCCTCCTCCTCCTCCTCCTCCCCCTCCCCCTCCTCGTCCTCCCCCTCCCCCTCCCCCTCGTCCTCCCCGCCCCCCCCCCCCCCCGCCTTCTATGTGCTTCTTTCTGTCTGTCAGGGAGAAGATTTCCAACTCCAATGCAGACCAAAAGATTTCTAGGTTCCCAAACTTCAGGGTTCCATGGATCATGGTGTCCAACTTCTGCACAGGGCCTTCAATAACGGCCCTCTTTCTCCGCGCGCACACAAGTCAACCCCAGACCGAGGCACCCTCAGGGCGAAAACCCTCCAAGATGTCTCCCATCAGACCCCACGCATCAGCACACACACCCTCCCCCGGTTTCTCTTTCGTATCGCGTGGGCTCAGACAGGCAACAACAAACACGTCGACCGATCGTTTTCCTTCAGCGTGTTTCATGAACGTTGCACTGGCCGGAGACACCTCAGTGTGTAACAACAGCTCATCATCCCTGTGTGAGAGGCTTCGGCTTCCCGGTGAAGGGGGTCGAGCCGGGGGAGCCAGGCCCCTCTGTGTGTGTCCACTGTTCATCGGAGTCGTCGGCCTCGCTGTTGTCCCGAGCGATAGCTGGTCCGATGTCTCATCGGTCTTGGGTCATTTTTGGTCCTCTGGCTTTAGAAAGGGTTTTCCACTGGGGTAAAAAGAGCAGGCTTGTTTGGGGCGCTTTCATGGTGGGGAGGAGGGGGTGGTGGCCCATAGAGGTCCCTTCGATTCACCCAATCTCAGGTAGTGCCCTATTCGAAACGTTTGTTCTCATCCCATCAGGGTCCTACCTTCGGAGAGTTTCCCTGCCTTAAACGTCCCCTGCGCGCCCCGCCTAGTCATCATCCACCATCCACCACCACCCCGCTGCTGATCTGTTCACCCTGTCCATGGTTTTTCTTTTCCGAGAAAGAGTGTTACCTATGGCTCGTCCCCACGCTATGTGTCCGTCCATTTCACCTCCTGAAAGACAGGTCTCGGTGACCTCCGAGAGAGTTCTTGGCAGTGAGGAATCAAGCCGCCACCGTCAAGGTCCGCGTGCAGGTTTCTGCGTGGACCTCAGCCGTTCGACTCCCCGCCTCGGGTCCATTCATGACAAGGAGCCCCCCCCCCCCCCGAGGGCCGGGTCTTAAGGTGAGAGTGTGTTTGGCTGTGAAAAACACCACCCGTGTTCACTGAGTTCCCAAAAACGGGGCGGGGGGGGGGTTTGGGGTGGGGGTCGGGGTGGAGCTGAGGGCACGTCACAGCACACCGAAGCGTCCGGAACCCGAGGAGGCGGCGGGCAAGGAAGGAAGATGTCCCCGGGACAAAACCTTCCCTCCCCGTCCTTTGGGTGGATCGATGGCTGGACCTGAGAATTCCATGGACACCAGAGACGGATTTGTGAAACCAGAATTCCAAGAAAGGGGACCTGACTGAGACCCCAAAATGAGTTTCTTTGGGGTTTGTTAGGACGGCAGGCCAGGAGACACCGTGTTCCACCCGACTCCCAAACGGGGCGAGTTTATCGAAGAAAAAAAAAAAAAAAAAAAGCAAAACCAAAAGCAAACACACACACAAACAGAAATCCCACCAACACACACACACACACACACACAGACACAGACACACAGACACAGACACAGACACACACACACACACACACACAGAGAGAGAGAGAGAGAGAGAGAGAGAGAGAGAGAGAGAGAGAGAGAGAGAGAGAGAGAGAGCGCGCGCTCTGGGTGCCTTTGGGGCACGGCTGATAGAGATGGACATGAAGCAGCAGGACAGCAAGTTGGCATCTCGGCCGGCCTGCCGGGGCCTCGAGAACTTTCCCCAGTGAGCTCTCAGAACCAGGGCCGGGGCGGGGGGGGGGGGTGGCCGCAGAGAGAGGCGGTGGAGGGAGGCCCACGTGACCTGGGAGAGAAGGGGAGTGCTGACCGACCTCGGTTCACCCCGTCCCCCTCCGGCCGAGAACCTGTCTTCGCTTCCTGCCCGCCCTCAGGTGTGTGAGAGGACCATGTTTCTTTCCAAGAAATACCAACACATCCTTTCAGTCTGTTTGTGTGCTTGTTTCTGCTTGTTCGTTTTCTGGACGAGGCCAAAGCAGCCTTCCAGTGGAGGTGTGTGTCCCAAGGAGCATCTGACAGGATGGGAGGGTGCGGGTCAGTCAGTCCATGTGCCAAGAAATGCAGAGAATCTGTCGTAGAAAGAGACTCGGGCCTTTTGCAGAAAAGAGGCCAAGAGAGTTCAGATTTGATCCTTCACTGCCCAATAGTCATCACAGCAGTTTCCTGGAAGGGATTGTGTTGCAGGAGCCAGCGTAGGCCTCAGGCCTGCCTCAGCCCGGCAGGCAGGCAGGCAGGCAGGCAGGCAGGCAGGCAGGCAGGCAGGCAGGCAGCGGCTATTGTCTGTTGGTCCCGCCCCCACCCCCACCCCCACCCCCGTTCCTTCTCCAGAGCTCCTTCCTAAGTCCTCTGGACTGACCTTTGCCAGGAGCGGGGGGAGGGGAGGCCCGGACGATTCCTTCGGCAGGGCCTCGTTCAATCGCTCCATTCAAATGCAGAAAGCTCTCCGGTCCAGTTGGAGCCTCTGACCTTGCCTCGAGCTTCTCTTTCATGAATGGCTTTCTCTTTTTTCGTTCCCCCATTTCCCCACCCACCCTTAGGCTGCCCCCTCCAAACTGTAGGGAGGGAAGGAGGGAGAGAGAGAGGAAGGGATGGGAGGAGGATGTGTGAGAAACAGGTTTTGGTTTTTTTGTGTTTTTTTTTTCCCCCAGGCAAAAGGTGTCCCCTCCTTTTCCTAACCCAGGGAAACCCCACTACACCATTTGAGAATCATGGACATGCGTGGAAGCAGATGTCTTCACTTGAGATCTTCCTCCGCAGGAGGACAGAAAGGAGGGCCAGTGTGTCCCTCTTGTGCTGGCCGGTTCTTAAGTGACTTGAATTCAAAATAATCAATAGAGCGTGGAGGCACATTTTGGGGCGGCCTACTCTGGAGCCCAACATTTCCGTCCTCTGAAAGTTCCTTGGAGCATATTAAAGCTGAGCTGGTGACGTGTGTGTGTGTGTGTGTGTGTGTGTGTGTGTGTGTGTGTGTGTGTGTGTGTGTGTGTGTGTGTGTGTGTGTGTGTGTGTGTGTGTGTGTGTGTGTGTGTGTGTGTGTGTGTGAGAGAGAGAGAGAGAGAGAGAGAGAGAGAGAGAGAGAGAGAGAGTCAAGGAGATTTCTAAATGTCAGGGTCGAAGCAACCTTAGACGTCTGAAATACCTCTGATGATGTCGTCGGGTGTTTGGTTCGAATTTCGGAGTGGCTCTCACAGAAACAGGCACGAGGATTGTTTCCATAGGAGCCGTTGTGGCCCTTTCTCTAAGGTTTTCATCAAGTTCTCTAGCTTCCGTTTGCAGGGCTTCAGGCCAAGGGCCGTTTTCGTTCTCAGTGATGCCCAGTCAAAAGGGTGGGAGACCATGGCAAAGGTTCATGGAGAGAGTCGTGGCCAGATATCGGAGGGAACTCAGGAAACTTTGGGATGCAGTCCAGTTTTCAGGTTAAGAACAGCACCCTAAGGGAAACGAGGAGCACCAGAATTTCATATCCACAAGTGAGTATCCCCGTTTTGTGGAAACATACTTTTGGCCTCCAAGTAACCTATGCAAATAACGATGGCCAAGGAAATAAGAAGCCTCACTGAGAGTTCCCGAATTAAGGAAGGTAGGGAGAAAAAGATCACCGAATCCATCCTGCTGACAGAGGTATGAGTGACCAAATGGAGGTCCATCTTTAAAAATAAAAAAAATTTTAAAAAAAAAAAAAAAAAAGAAAGAAAGAAAAAGAAAATCGGGTTTTGTTGGTCGGTGTATGTTCTTCCTTGTATCTGGAAAACAAAAGATTTAAGAATCAGTCCTCGTCCCTTTCTGTCTCTCTCTCTCCCTCC
This sequence comes from Mesoplodon bidens, assembly GCF_964165515.1. NCBI lineage: Eukaryota > Metazoa > Chordata > Mammalia > Artiodactyla > Ziphiidae > Mesoplodon > Mesoplodon bidens. Next base: position 13,947 of record NW_027672567.1, on the reverse strand, counting down.
CTCTCTCCCCCCTCTCTCTTTACATCTCTAAAGATCTTTCCTATCGATTTTTTTTTCATATTCTTTTCTCTCATAGGCTATGACAAAGTACTGAGTAGACTTTCCTGTGCTCTACAGTAGGAGGGGCTTGTTGACCACCACCTGTTTGATGTACGGCCATGCGTCTCTGTTCATCGCAACCCCCTAAGGTATCCCCCGCTTCCCCAATCAGTCCTACTTTACGCAAGGAGTCCTACACAGTATCATCCTATTCATCGGTTCATTCAACCCCACGTAAGTCCTTCTCGTTCTTCTTGGAGTCCAGTCTTTCCATCGGTTCTGCCGACCTTGCCTGATGATGGAGCGTGACGGTTCCGAAAAGTTGGCCAGAGCTTCTGTGAAGGATTGTAGGATTTGCCCAGCGAAGCGGGTGCCTCGATCTGATCACAGGCGAGGCTGTGGAAGGTAGACCCCCCAAGTGGCAAACACATTCTGTTTTTTTCACAGTCTCTGTACCACGGTGAGGACATCAGGCTTGCAGTGGGGGAAGAAGACCTCAGCCCACACGGAAAACATACCTACGGTCCCAAGAATGTTTGGATGACTGACCCCCCCCCCCCTACTAAGTGGCAGTGGAATGAAGTCCAGTGGCTGGGGTTCAGAGGGTCCAGAAAGAGGAGGTTTTCTTTCCAGAGAGAAAAATAACCACCGCCACCCCCCACCCCCAGGGTCACAAGCATGACAGGTCAGACAGACGTTGCCGCTAGACTGTAGAAGTCTTCCCGCCCGTGTCTAATGACAATTGGAGTCGTCTTCGAGGCACCATGGGCGGGTGAAGGAAGGCAAGGTGGGGGCGTGGGGAGGTTGGCCAGGGGGGGACCGGCTGGGCCGCCGCCGTCCCCCGTCTGCCAGAGCCCCGACCGACCGGCTGTGGAAAGGACAGAGTGTGTGCCCCGCCACCCGCCCACCCCCACCACCTTTCTTTCAACAGGGCTGTCGGTTGTTGCCGCCTTGGCGTGAAAGTCGGTGAGAACATATCTCCCCGATACTGGGTTCAGTCCCTTTCGCGTGAGCCTCCATTTTGCTCATTCTCTCCTGCGTAACAAGGTCCAAAACAGGGAGACCCTTAGACTTGTGGAGCCATGAACATGTCAGTATTGTATCTTACGTGGACAGGATGTAGACACTCGCTGAGATGTCACCCTGTCGTGGCACTTAGCCAACCTCTCAGCCCTGAGATGACCAGAGATGTTAGAAAGTCTTGAAGTCGGCCTATGGAAAAGCATCCCTGGGGGGAGAGTTCCCCTTCCTTCCACCTTCTTCTCTCGTCCGTCCCCATCTACGTCCTCTATTCGTCATGAGCCATCCCACTCAGAGGATGCGTGCCCATGTCATGAGACATGAAGGCGGCTCCGTTCGTCATGATCTCTGCACCTCCCTCCCGCCCCCCTCCCCTTTCACGTGAGAG
>NW_027672567.1:0-2500 GCF_964165515.1 Mesoplodon bidens | reverse complement strand
CGCTCCCTTCTCTCGCGGGCAGCGGGGCCCCCCACCACCACCCCCACCCGTCGCGCCTCAGCGCGAGGCGCGGGGTGGCGGCGTGGGGCGCCGCGTCTGCACTTAGGGGGACGGAGGGCCCCGGAGGCCCTGCGAGGACAACCCCCAGCCGCGCCACCCCGGGAAGGCGCGCGCGCACGCACGCGCGCACACCCCGGGGGGGCGATTGATCGTCAAGCGACGCTCAGACAGGCGTAGCCCCGGGAGGAACCCGGGGCCGCAAGTGCGTTCGAAGTGTCGATGATCAATGTGTCCTGCAATTCACATTAATTCTCGCAGCTAGCTGCGTTCTTCATCGACGCACGAGCCGAGTGATCCACCGCTAAGAGTCGTACGAGTTTGGTTTCTTGGGGTTTTTCGGCGGGGGTTCCCCGCCCGTGGCACGGCACGTCCCCCCCCCGGAGAGGGGGCTTGCCTCTGGCCGGCCAAGTCACACAGACAGAGAGAAAAAAAAAAGGAGAGCAGACACCACCGGAGGGGCCCCCGGAAGGTTTCCCACGAACGGGGCGCGCCCGGCACCGACCCGCAAGACGGGGCGGGCTCGGACAACCCCACAGGCGCCCGGGGGGGTTCCCACCTGCCCCCCCACACACCCACCCCCAGGGGACGCGGGGCGCGCACGCGCGCGGCCACCACACACGGCCCCCCGGCCCGCGCACCACGGCCGCCGGGGAGCCCCCTCCCGACGGCCGCGGCGGGGGAGGACCAGTGAGTGTGGCGCGCGGCGCGACGCCCCGGCCCCGTGGGTTGTTTGGGGCGTGGGGGGTGAAGCGGGGTCTGGGGGAGAAGGGAGGGGGCCCTCCCGACTCCCCGCGGGCCCGACCGCCCCGACCCCAAGGCGGACGGGCGACCCCCCCCCATGGGTCTTTAAACCTCCGCGCCGGGACGCGCTAGGTACCTGGAGAGGGGGAGGCGGGCGAGGCGCGGGGTGGGGGCGGCCGGAGCGCCCCCCACGCTCGACACCGCCCCGACACACCGGCCCACACGCTCTCCGCCCGCCGCCGCCCGCAGCAGCACGCGCGGGCCTCGGCGCTACCGGCCCGTGACGCGGGGCCCCGGCCGGGCGCCGGGCCGACCGCCGCACGAGACACCACGGCCACCGCCCGACGACGCCCCCAACGACCGCGTGTCCCCGAGAAACCGGCCGGGGACACCTCCTACCTCCTGCCCCCCCCCACCACCACACCACGCTCGCGCCCGGAACGCGGCCCTCTCCTCTCTGCTCCTGAACCCCACCACAACAACCCAACGGCCCCCGCGGCCCCTTGGCCCCGCACCCGCGTCCCGGGCCCCCTTCTCGCCACCGAGGGCGGAAGGGAGGCTTCGACGGGAACCGGGGGTCGAGCGGGTAGGGGACACACGCGTGGGGAGGGCGGCAGAGAGGGAGCCAGAGAGAGCCGGACGGACGACCGACCGAGGAGGAGGAGGAGGCGGCGGCGGCGGCGGAGGGGCCCCGGGGCCCGCAAGGACAGGTAGGTAGAGGGCGCCCGCCGAGGGGGCGGAGGGCCCGGGGCGGACGGCCGACGGCCGACCGGCGGAGGAACCGGCCCAGGGCCGGCGGCGGGAAGGGGACGGACGGACGGACGGGCGGGCGGGCGAACGGCCCCCCGCAGGGAGCCGCCGCCGCCGCCGCCGCCGCTGCCGCCCCCCATCCCGAGACGCGCCGGAGGCTCCGCGCGGGGGGCGGGCGGTCGCGACCGGGGGGCGCGTGAAGGGCGCCGGAGACGGAGGCGCGCGTGGGGGGGCTCGGCACCCCCACCCCGCGGAACCCTCGGACCCAGACCTCGGAGGGACGGACGACGTGGCGGGGAGGTCGGGCGGGCGGGCGAGCGAGAGACGCGCCGGGTGGGCACACCACGACGGCCGCGGTCGGGTACGCGGCGCGGTGGCGCGCGGGCGGGCGCCCGGCCACACCCGGGGTGGGGTGACGGTGTCGCCCCGCGGGGGGAGGCGAGGCGCGTGTGGGGGCAGACGGGGCGGGCGTGGTGAGGGGAGGCGAGGCGCCTCCCTGCCACCAACCCGACCCCTCTCGGCCCACCCCCTTTCCGCGCTCTCCTCGCCACCGCGGAGGACCCCCGACCCACACCCGACGGACGGGCCCGCCCGGGGCGCCAGCGCGCCCCCACACGCCCCGCACGCGCGCCGGGTGCCACCCAACTCCCGGGCGCCTCCCTCCCGTCCCTCCTTCGCCCCACCCCCGCCCCGCGCCGCACGGGGTGGGAGAGGCTCGTCCGCGAGCGAGCGGGCGGGTCGGCCGCCGGCGCTCCACGGGACACGACAAGTGCCACGTTAATGATCCTTCCGCAGGTTCACCTACGGAAACCTTGTTACGACTTTTACTTCCTCTAGATAGTCAAGTTCGACCGTCTTCTCAGCGCTCCGCCAGGGCCGTGGGCCGACCCCGGCGGGGCCGATCCGAGGGCCTCACTAAACCATCCAATCGGTAGTAGCGACGGGCGGT